>NW_028317947.1:15657500-15667500 GCF_062004578.1 Staurois parvus
GTACAATCATACTAGTGAATCCTCCACCATGACCAATGCATTTACAGAGAGGATTTAAGAGGATATGCCTATTCAGGTCCTAGTGAGGGCTGAGGTTTCTCTTTTTACCCCCCCCCCATGTGACAGCACGGTCATGTGAGGACGACGAGTAAGTCACAAGATCCTGGGATCCTTTACCTCCTACGACAACCGGAATAAGATGAGAAGTATATGCAGCAGGAGGTGTGAGCATCAAACTGAACCTGTTGATTTATTCTGCATGAAAGAACAGGTTCACTTTAAGCATTTCTTTGCAAGTAAAATATCCACATAATATATCCTCCAAAGGAACAATAACCACAATAATATTAAAAAATACACACTGTTGGTAAGATCTCTTAGCTGTTTCACAAAAGGAAGAATTAAAAAAAAATAAATAAATAAAATTAAAAAAAGAGGAGATTGGAACTGTGCAGCCAAACTTCATCCTTATGTTGGGCAGGTCTGAACCAGGAAAAAAAAAAAATCTCACCTCCAAAGCAACAGAAGCTTCCTCTATTCTGCTTTATGTAAACTGATAATGCAACAGCGGGGCAATCCACAGACACATTTTCAGGATGTCAGGCCATGGCCCATATTAAACGGGCTCTTCCATTGCGAGGAAAGGCAAAAAGTGTTAATCTGGTTAGATTTAATGATCTGAAGAGTACTGCAGTTGAAAGCAATATAGATTCCTCCTCCCGTACATCGGCGTTCTCTTAAATTATACAGAAGTGAAGGCAGTGAGACATATTCCATCTTGTCTGTCTTTTAATACACCCACGCTACTCCAATAAAAATTTTCCCTTCCATCATCAATAAAATATAAGTCAATGTTACATGTTTCTAGTAAAAAAAAAAAAAAAAAAAAGTTACAATATAATTAGAAAGCTGAATGAGGTCTGATTACGTCATGTGAAGGCTCCCGGTAAAGGATCAGTGGGACGGCTTTTTGGATCCTTTGCCAAATTTGGCATCCAGTCCTAGACCTGCGGGAAAAACAAAAACGCAATGCGGTGAGTATGACAGGAAGAGAGTGGGCATAACACGTGAGTTATACAGTCACATACTATGAGTACATGACTATGGCTCATTGTCGCAGGGTGACTGCCAAGTCCGACTGGCAACACATTACTTAATCCCCCCTATTCCAATCACTTAGCAACAAGGCAATTATGTGAGCACATGGTCATTCTTCCTACGGCAAAGGGCAATTCCACTGTTTAGAATGTTAAAAAATATTTACCTGCCTGTTATTTGCCCATTGCCCTAAAGGCATGGGGGGGATTGAATCAAAAGCGTCTGAGACAAACTTTGTCACACCCGGAGTGCAGCCATCTACTTTTTTGATTTTCAAAGTCGTGTTCAAAAAATAAAGATCAAAGCTGACTGGTTGTTACAGGTAACGGCATCAGTTGTCATAGAACAATGGAGATGCAGACAGGATGAATGTAAACAAGGCAATGTTTACACTCGCATGGGCCTGTCAGGATGGCGCTCTAAGAGGTTATATTTGTAAAAGCTGCTTCGTGTCCCTGTGTGTATTGAAGGGGATCTAAAGTCAAAATCAAAATAAAAAAGGCCTACGCACACGCAGACCAATTATCCCAGAAGAGCCATGCAATGTCTCTTCTGTAATAAAATACAATGTACCTGCCCGCTCGCAGCATGCTGTACCTGCCCGCTCGCAGCATGCTGTACCTGCCCGCTCGCAGCATGCTGTACCTGCCCGCTCGCAGCATGCTGTACCTGCCCGCTCGCAGCATGCTGTAGATTGTACACTGAGCTGCATTACCGGCTTAGTGCCTGGGTGACTGAACGCCACTACATGCAAGAGAATTATGCCATCCCCTGCTGCCCATTCAAGGCAGCCAAAAACCAACACCAGGGGGAAGCCAGGGAAAGGATGATGTCGCCAACTATGGACTTTGCGGATGTTGGACTGCTGCTGGGAAGTATTCCAGACTTTAGATCTGCTTTAAAGTAGTATAGCCAAAGGTCTTTTGTTCCTACTTCTCCTGTGGTCAGAGGAATGCACTTAGCTCTGCGCTCCTGCAACCCAGATTCAGCTGACAGCGGGCTAAAGTCTGCTGTTGGCTGAAGTCACTCCGCTGTTCCATACTCTGGAAGGATCCTGACTTTAATGCTGGGATCTACTCTGATGCCAGTACGCCGCTGACAACCTGAGCCAGCTACCCCTGTCCACTCAACAGTCCAGTGAGTGCTGGAAAGGCAGAACAGAGTGCGGTGACTGCCAGTCACTGCTCTCTGCTCAGAGCGGACCGGAGAACTGAGCAATCAGTGGTCTTTGATTGCTCAGTTCTCAGTCTTAGAGGTGGTGGGGGGACCGATGCTGCACGCATCCAGGTGAGTATGTTTATTATTTTGAAATCCCACAATCCCCCAATGTCACTGCCCCACCTCTCTACCTCATCCAATCAGAGAACACTTTGCATTCATTGAGGAAATGTTGCTGGCTTCTTGTGCTCAGAATGCAGGAGGCCAGCTGCTCAGTATGGAACCTGGAAACAAGTGGAGATCACTGTAGTAGCAGTCTCTATTTCGGTGATTTTCAGCTTTGAGGGGCATCGGCCAGGTATGGCATATACATAGTTACATTGGTCCAGGCTGGACCAATGTAACTATGTATAAAATATCCATACCTGGAATTCAGCTTTAAAGTGTTACTAAAGCCCGGACCCCGCATTCACTATATCTGGTCTCCCCGGACCCCGCATTCACTATATCCGGTCTCCCCAGGACCCTGCATTCACTCTATCCGGTCTCCCCGGACCCTGCATTCACTCTATCCGGTCTCCCCGGACCCTGCATTCACTCTATCCGGTCTCCCCGGACCCTGCATTCACTATATCCGGTCTCCCCGGACCCTGCATTCACTATATCCGGTCTCCCCGGACCCTGCATTCACTATATCCGGTCTCCTCTGGACCCTGCATTCACTATATCCGGTCTCCCCCGGACCCTGCATTCACTATATCCGGTCTCCCCAGGACCCTGCATTCACTATATCCGCTCTCCCCGGACCCTGCATTCACTATATCCGGTCTCCCCGGACCCTGCATTCACTCTATCCGGTCTCCCCGGACCCTGCATTCACTCTATCCGCTCTCCCCGGACCCTGCATTCACTCTATCCGCTCTCCCCGGACCCTGCATTCACTCTATCCGCTCTCCCCGGACCCTGCATTCACTCTATCCGGTCTCCCCGGACCCTGCATTCACTCTATCCGGTCTCCCCGGACCCTGCATTCACTATATCCGGTCTCCCCGGACCCTGCATTCACTATATCCGGTCTCCCCGGACCCTGCATTCACTATATCCGGTCTCCCCGGACCCTGCATTCACTATATCCGGTCTCCCCGGACCCTGCATTCACTATATCCGGTCTCCCCTGGACCCTGCATTCACTATATCCGGTCTCCCCGGACCCTGCATTCACTATATCCAGTCTCCCAGGACCCTGCATTCACTATATCCAGTCTCCCAGGACCCTGCATTCACTATATCTGGTCTCCCCCGGACCCTGCATTCACTATATCTGGTCTCCCCCGGACCCCCGCATTCACTATATCTGGTCTCCCCCGGACCCTGCATTCACTTTATCTGGTCTCCCCGGACCCCGCATTCACTATATCTGGTCTCCCCGGACCCTGCATACACTATATCTGGTCTCCCCGGACCCCGCATACACTATATCTGGTCTCCCCGGACCCCGCATACACTA
Source organism: Staurois parvus (assembly GCF_062004578.1). Classification (NCBI taxonomy): domain Eukaryota; kingdom Metazoa; phylum Chordata; class Amphibia; order Anura; family Ranidae; genus Staurois; species Staurois parvus. The sequence goes on from NW_028317947.1 coordinate 15,661,264, forward strand.
TATCTGGTCTCCCCGGACCCTGCATTCACTATATCCGGTCTCCCCGGACCCTGCATTCACTATATCTGGTCTCCCCCGGACCCCGCATACACTATATCTGGTCTCCCTGAACCCTGCATTCACTATATCTGGTCTTCCACAGTACACACTACATGGAAATGCAATTATTTTAGTAAACAAACTGCAAAATACCTTTTCTCATCAGCAGTTAGAGCAGTCTTGTGACTTCTATCAGTGTCCAGTTGGGCACTGATTAAAGCTTGTAGGGGGAGTTTTCATTCTCCTCTCACTGCCATGGAATTGCATAACCCCTTACCCTCTGTCTGGACAGCGCCGATTGGCCTTTTACTGATCACATGCACCCTCCCAAAAAAAACCCCAAAAAACTCTCTAGCAGTACACACCAAACTGAGCATGTGCAGAGTGTCCCTGAGGCTCTGGTCTATCAGGAGATGAAATGGGGTAAGTGGAAGAAGGGGAGGATCAGGGAAGACAGGATCAAACATCCTTTTTACACAATGCAGAGGATTAACCCCTTACGTTCCATAGTGAGTAAAGCAAGCATGCTTTGCTGCATATGACTGATTTCACAGTTGTGGGTTCAGTAACACTTTGAAAAGATCATGCTCACCCCCAGAACCCTGTTAAGCAACAAGGCAACCAAACTGCTCATTTCAGTATCCCATTCAGCACAGTGAGAATAAAGGGGGGGGGGGGGTGATTGATCTCAAGACTGAATGGCTGGGAAAAGTATCAGTACTGAGGAACTTATGGGGAAACAACTAACTCTCTGTTTTCCAAAAAACAAAGAAGTGGATAAAGATGGAGGTTCAACATGCTCACCCAAAAACACCAGGAACGTCCCGACCCACTGTAAGCTACTGATGGGATTGGAGAATATGAGTACCGAAGCCAAGATGGTGAAGAACTTCCGGGTGGTTGTGATAATGGAACATGTCAGGGGACCAAAGTACACCACGGTCATAAATATGAAGGTCTGAAATGGAAAGAAAAGTCACAATTTAGATTTCCAGGACTGTGAAATAAAATATTACTAACACGGGGGAAAAAAAAATAAAAAAAAAAAGTTTGATGCCCATCAAGTTCAACCTCTCACAGATCCTGAAATTTTGGCCCATTATAAAGCAAATCCACACCCGAGAAACTTTAACCCCTTGCCGCCGACGTCACACAAATATGCGGCCTCACAGAACTGGGCTTTTTTTCCGTGGGGGCCGCATATTTGCGTACCCATCTTTCTGCTGGGAGCACTGCCAGCACAAAGACCGTGGTGCCACTGAGAGCTCCGGGTCCCCGTTCTAACGGTCAGGATCCGAGACTCCCGATACTGAGTCACATGATCACAGTGATAGCCTCTGAATGGCTATCACAGTGATCAGTCACTGTACAGCCCGCCCCCCTTGAGTTTTCTTCTCTCTATGAATGGAGAGAGATACATTGTATCTCTCTAACTCCTGGCATAGAGGGGGGAAAAAAAGTTTGTACATGCCCCGAGGAACTTTGCCTATTGTAACACAGGAGGAAAAATATCCATTAATATATTATTCCCCCAAAACAAAAACAGCTTACATAGCCCTGGGAACGGTCTACCGATCCCCATGTGACAGTGCTGTCCAATCACTAAGCACCAGCTCTATCACATGCTCCACACCTGGACGTACTGAGCATCTTCTTTAATACTGAACAGACCAGTGGGGAACCAAGGAAAAAAAAATGACTATATGCTGCTGGGGAGTACAGCATTTAAGAGAACATGTCTCTGTTCCCTGCATTGGCATTGCTTTAACCACTTCCCGTCCGGCCCATGTACATAAACGGCCAGACGGGAGAAGTGCAGGAGTGGGTGGCCGTTTGTAAATGGCATCCGCATTCACTGCCTGTGCACGCTCCCTGGGAGCAATTCGATGACCGATGTGTCCTCCGGACACCGATCGTTGTACGGGACCTCTGTGTGAGGTCCCGATTCATGCGATCACTGATTGGCCAATCAGTGATCACAGGAACAGTAGTAAGCAAGATATCACTTCCTGACATCATTGCTTACTATGTGTGAAATCTGTGAATGATCACAGAGGTCACATGGTACAAGGCCATTCACAACAGCCTTGTACCATGTGACAAGCTGTGACCAATCACAGCTCACACAGTACTGCTCAATGGCTGAAAGAATTCAGCCAGAGAGAAGGAGAAATGATTGCTTTTACAGCCTTTATGGGTGTAACAGCAATCAGTGTAAAAAAAGTGGCTAAATGGTTAGCACTTCCGCCTGGCAGTACTCGGGTCGCTGGTTCAAATCCCAACCACAGCACCACCTGCCTGGAGTTTGCATGTTCTCCCTGTGCCTGCGTGGGTTTCCTCCGGGTGCTCCGGTTTCCTCCCACTCTCCAAAGACATGCTGGTAGGTTAATTGGCTCCTGTCTAAATTGCCCCTAGTATTTCTAAGTATGATTGTGAGTTAGGGACCTTAGATTGTACGCCCCTTGAGGGTTACAAAATATATGTACAAAATATATGTAAAGCGCTGCGTAAATTGATGGCGCTATATAAGTACCTGAAATAAATAAAATAAATAATAAAACAAAATCTTTTATCACCCCCACAAGCAGTACAGTGTCACTATGGTGACACTGTACTGCTAGGGTGACAGTATGTTAAAACAAAAAAAACAAATAATATAAAAAAAAAAAATAAACATGTAAAACTTTTTTTGAAAAAAATATAAATTTTTGGTTATAAAACTAATTTGGGTTATTTTTTTTTTTTACTAAAAAGATAGATGAATACATTTTGGCCAAGATTTATGAAGAAAGTTTATTTGCAAAATTTTATAAGAAAAACCTTTTTTTCAAAATGTTTGGACTTTTTCATTTATATAGCAAAAAAATAAAAATCCCAGTCATGAATAAATACCACCAAAATAAAGTTTTATCTGTCTAAAAAAAAAAAAAAAATGCTAAAAAAAATTCATATGGGTACAGTGTTGCATGACCGCGCAACTGTCATTCAAAATGTGAAAGCACTGAAAGCTGAAAATGGGCCTGGACAGGAAGGGGGTGAAAGTGTCCGGACAGGAAGTGGTTAAAACTACAAATCTACATTTTTGGAATGCATTTACAAATATATGTAAGAATATGTTAATATGACTTTTTTTATATATAAAAAAAATCTGAAGAATAAATTTAAAAAAATATATATTTTTAAAATATATTCTTCAGATTTTTTTTTTTTAGCAGTCATTTTAAAGGGGAGCTCCACCCAAAAGGGGAAGTTCCGCTGTAAGGACTGCTCCCCCACTCCCCATTAAGGATTGGCACCTTTTGGGGGTGGAGTGGGTACCTGAATTTGACAGGTACCCGCTCCCACTTCCGGTCCGATCGCCTTGGCCTCCCTCCCACGTGACAGGTCCCAGAAGACTACAGGACCATTCATGAAGCTCAGCGCTACTCGCGCATGCGCAGTGGGTACCCGGCTGTGAAGCCGCAAGCTGTCACATCCGGGTGCCCACACTGAAGATGCCGGCCTCCTGGAATACAGGACGGCCGGTGAAACGGGCTGCAGGGGACACACCACGGGACCGAGTGACAGGTAAGTGGCTGTTTTTTTAAAAGTCAGCATCTACAGTTTTTGTAGTTGCTTTTATTTTTTGACAGCGTGAGTGGAACTCCGCTGTAACTTATATATATTTGTAAATGCATTCTAAAAATGTAGATTTGTATTTTAAAAGACATACAGTATATTTGAAAAGTATTTTTAAAAATATATATGTTGTAATAAAAACCTCTCTCTCTCTCTCTCTCTCTCTCTCTCTCTCTCTCTCTCTCTCTCTCTCTCTCTCTCTCTCTCTCTCTCTCTCTCTCTCTCTCTCTCTCTCTCTCTCTCTCTCTCTCTCTCTCTCTCTATATATATCTCTATATATATATATATATATCTCTATATATCTATCTCTCTCTCTCTCTCTCTCTCTCTCTCTCTATAGATCTCTCTCTCTCTCTCTCTCTCTATATATATATATATATTGAAAGTGCCCGGACTTGAAGTGGTTAAACTCAATTATTGATTTTGCTGGGAAGCTTCATCCCTAACTAGTATCGTAGTTGCGGGTGACCACCTATGAACTCATAATTTACAGCACTGGTCCGTACATATTCTTCCACCATAGAACCTGCCACTGGGCTTTTTAGATGTGTATAGGAACATCAGCAGCAAATCTTCTAATGCAGCAATAATGGAAGCAGCAGGGGCAGCAGAGAGATGGGAACAGTGGGGGGACTTCACCGCAGGGCCATTGAGGTGGATATAAGAGTTTATTTTCACTGTCTGTCTGTACAAACAAAAAAATCTATTGCTTTCCTGTGGACATTTTCCAGCATATTCAGAAAAGGTCTTGCATGTTGCATTTTAATTCACATGGCTCTGCATGTATATGCATTTAGATGACATTTCTGAGTAGATACAAATGCTTGTAATGAGTTTTCAATTTTGCCCTTCACACCGTGAGGTTTATTTACTAAAACCGGAGAGTGCAAAATCTGGTGCAGCTCTGCATAACCAATCAGCTTCCAGGTTTTATTGCCAAAACATAATTGAACAAGATGAAGTTAGAAGCGGATTGGTTAGCATGCGTAGCTGCAGCAGATTCTGAGTGCTGCAGTTTTAGTACAGCTATGCCTGTGCATTTACCTGGGTTTAGGTGCGGCCGGTTTAGCTGCATTTAGAGAAAATGGAAACCAGTGCGCCCAGGATCTGATCAGAATCTCTAAACGCATGTAAACGAGGAACATCTAAACGCAGGAAAGAGTGATCTGGGCAGCATACTTCCTGGATCACTTCTCTTGCAATTAGAGGAGTTAAATGAAGGAGTTCCAGTGTGAATGCATAATTATAGTGAGAATAAGCCCCAAAGGGTAATTCCACTCTAAAGTGTAACTAAAGGCAAACGTTTTTTTTTTTCATTTTGGATAGCATAAGGGAGTGTTAAAACCCTTGTCATGTTTTATTTTAGCCATCTGTGTCCCATTGGGGAGATTTTCATTCACTTCCTGTCTCCTAGCCAAAGCAGGAAGTGAGAGGAAACCTCTCCAAAGTGAGGGAATCCCAGGGTTTCTGCAGAAGTGTTCCCAAACACTTGTACCTGAGATTTGGGATTTATTTATTTATTTATTTTTTCAATTTCAATGATAATGGCAAATAGAGAGAGTGAATATCCCTAATGGGGGAACAGACAGCAATAAAGATTGATGGGGTTTTGTTTTGTTTTTTTTTATTTAAAAAGGGAAATGGGGGATTTAAAAAATAAACATTCTACATAGGTAGATGAGGCATTGATCTGATAATACATCTGTCCCCTGCCTTCTCTGCACGAAGAACTGAGCAATCAAAGACCGCTGATTGCTCAGTTCTCGGGCCTGTTCTGAGCACAGAGTGGAGACTGTCAGTCACCGGCTCTCTGCTGTGTCCCTCCAGCGCTCGCTGTAGCACTGGGCTGTTTAGGGACAGAGTGGCTGGCTCAGTACCCCAGCGCTGTGTGGAGAGGCTGAGCCAGCTGCTTGTAAAGCATCTGGGTGGATCTCAACATTATTGTCAGGATCCCTGCATGCAATGCCTGGACTGGCTCTGTGACGTTAGCTGACGGAGGGCTTTAGCCCACTGACAGCTGAATCTGGGTCACAGAAGAGCAAAACTAAGTGCACGCCGTGACCCACAGGAGAAGTATGGTCAAAAGAGCTTTGACCATACTTCTTTAAAAAAGCAAAAACAAGAAAAACAAAGGGTTTTGCCTTTTGTTATATTTAAAGTGATAGTGTCCTGATCCCTGGGCATGCAATCCCAGTTAAAGGTAAAGGTCTGCCTAGTCATGTGACCACAATGATTAGATGTCACAGTGGTCGCATTATCAGGAGCTGGTCCCACCAGATCCGCATCATTAATACAGGTCGAAAGCTCAGTCGCTGTGCTGGGAGTACGCAGAGAACATGCTCAGCACAGAAACCTCCGCTGCCCATAAACACATATGTGCGGCATGTGGGCGTAAGAGCCTACTAGTTTTGCCACCATACATATTCATTACGTGGACGGCAGGAGGTTAAATACATGCCTCAATGTAGCCCCATGCTAAAATACCCATCTTTAGACTTGCTTCCATTTTCTTCACTTATCCCTATAGAGCAGCCTTTCTCAACCAGGGTGCCCAGGCACCCTGGGGTGCCTTGAGGTTTC
>NW_028317947.1:16205000-16232500 GCF_062004578.1 Staurois parvus
GATGATGCTCACGAGGCCATGCTGAACATATCTTTTCCAGATGAGCTGATCTTTTCTTCAGTAAGTTACTCTCTCTCACTCTCTCTCTCTCTCTCTCTCTCTCTCTCTCTCTCTCTCTCTCTCTCTCCGCTTCTCTATGCAATGCAGGCAGATCATGGCTGGTGAAAGGGCTAACAGGGTCAGTACCCTGAATTTTTTAGCATTTTTTTTTGAGACAGATAAAACTTTATTTTGGTGGTATTTATTCACCACTGTGATTTTTTTTTTTGCTATATAAATGAAAGTCCAAAAATGTTGAAAAAAAGTGTTTTCTTATACAATTTTGCAAATAAATAATAATTCTTTATAAATATTGGCCAACATTTATTCAATTATCTTTTTAGTAAAAAAAAAAAAAAAAATAACCCAAATTAATTTATAGCCAAAAATTATAATTTTTCTAAAAAAGTTTTTATATTTTTATTTTTTTTATATTATTATTTGTTTATTTTTTTTTGTTTTTTTACATAATGTCTGCCTAGCAGTACAGTGTCACCATAGTGACACTGTACTACTTGTTTTGGGTCATGAAGATTTTTTTTTTTTCACACTGATTGCCTTCACACCCATAAAGGCTGTAAAATCAATCATTTCTCCTATAAAGCGTCCTGAAAAAAATCACAGCACCCTGCCTCAGTACACCGCTCAAGAACCCCCAACCCTGATGCATGGGAGGAATTATGGAAATCTCAAAAACAAGCCTGGAGGTCCTCCCCGCTCCCTGCCTGTGCGCGCTCCCATACAGGGTCCGGGGAGACCAGATATAGTGAATGCAGGGTCCGGGGGGAGACCAGATATAGTGAATGCAGGGTCCAGGGAGACCAGATATAGTAAATGCAGGGTCCAGGGAGACCGGATATAGTGAATGCAGGGTCCAGGGAGACCAGATATAGTGAATGCAGGGTCCGGGGGGAGACCAGATATAGTGAATGCAGGGTCCGGGGGGAGACCAGATATAGTGAATGCAGGGTCCGGGGAGACCGGATATAGTGAATGCAGGGTCCGGGGAGACCAGATATAGTGAATGCAGGGTCCAGGGAGACCAGATATAGTGAATGCAGGGTCCGGGGGGAGACCAGATATAGTGAATGCAGGGTCCAGGGAGACCAGATATAGTGAATGCAGGGTCCGGGGAGACCAGATATAGTGAATGCAGGGTCCAGGGAGACCAGATATAGTGAATGCAGGGTCCGGGGGGAGACCAGATATAGTGAATGCAGGGTCCGGGGGGAGACCAGATATAGTGAATGCAGGGTCCAGGGAGACCAGATATAGTGAATGCAGGGTCCGGGGAGACCAGATATAGTGAATGCAGGGTCCAGGGAGACCAGATATAGTGAATGCAGGGTCCGGGGGGAGACCAGATATAGTGAATGCAGGGTCCGGGGGGAGACCAGATATAGTGAATGCAGGGTCCGGGGAGACCGGATATAGTGAATGCAGGGTCCGGGGAGACCAGATATAGTGAATGCAGGGTCCGGGGAGACCAGATATAGTGAATGCAGGGTCCGGGGAGACCGGATATAGTGAATGCAGGGTCCGGGGAGACCGGATATAGTGAATGCAGGGTCCGGGGGGAGACCAGATATAGTGAATGCAGGGTCCGGGGGGAGACCAGATATAGTGAATGCAGGGTCCGGGGGGAGACCAGATATAGTGAATGCAGGGTCCGGGGGAGACCAGCTATAGTGAATGCAGGGTCCGGGGAGACCAGCTATAGTGAATGCAGGGTCCGGGGGGACCGGATATAGTGAATGCAGGGTCCGGGGAGACCGGATATAGTGAATTCAGGGTCCGGGGGAGACCGGATAAAGTGAATGCAGGGTCCGGGGGAGACCAGCTATAGTGAATGCAGGGTCCGGGGAGACCGTATATAGTGAATGCAGGGTCCGGGGAGATTGGATATAGTGAATGCAGGGTCCTGGGAGATCAGATATATAGTAAATGCAGGGTCCTGGGAGATCGGATATAGTGAATTCAGGGTCCGGGGAGACCGGATATAGTGAATGCAGGGTCCGGGGAGATCGGATATAGTGAATGCAGGGTCCGGGGAGACCGGATATAGTGAATGCAGGGTCCGGGGAGACCGGATATAGTGAATGCAGGGTCCGGGGAGAGCGGATATAGTGAATGCAGGGTCTGGGGAGATCGGATATAGTGAATGCAGGGTCTGGGGAGATCGTATATAGTGAATGCAGGGTCTGGGAGATCGTATATAGTGAATGCAGGGTCCGGGGAGACCGGATATAGTGAATGCAGGGTTCGGGGAGATCAGATATAGTGAATGCAGGGTCCGGGAAGACCAGATATAGTGAATGCAGGGTCCGGGGAGACTGGATATAGTGAATGCAGGGTCAGGGGAGACCGGATATAGTGAATGCAGGGTCCGGGGAGACCAGATATAGTGAATGCAGGGTGCAGGGAGACTGGATATAGTGAATGCAGGGTCAGGGGAGACCAGATATAGTGATGCAGGGTCTGGGGAGACCAGATATAGTGAATGCAGGGTCCGGGGAGACCGGATATAGTGAATGCAGGGTCCGGGGAGACCGGATATAGTGAATGCGGGGTCAGGGGAGACCGGATATAGTGAATGCAGGGTCCGGGGAGACCGGATATAGTGAATGCAGGGTCCGGGGAGACCGGATATAGTGAATGCAGGGTCAGGGGAGACCGGATATAGTGAATGCAGGGTCCGGGGAGACCGGATATAGTGAATGCAGGGTCCGGGGAGACCGGATATAGCAGGGTCCGATGTTTAGTAACACTTTAACGAATGAACCTGGAACAAAAGGAAATACATTTTTCTGTCTTGCACATCTCTACACACTACCACTAATTGTAAATAATGGTCAGGAACCAATCATCAACCACCCTAGGTGCTTTCAACCAATAGGAAGATTTTTTTATCGCTCACAGAGACTTTCCAGTTTGATCGCTACAGCCAACAGGTAGATGTCTTCCCTACCATTGTTCTCCTCATTGTGACTTCTGCCCCCCTATGGCTAGCCTACCTCATAACAACTAAGCAGATTCATGGGGGTCTAGGAGTTGTCTGAACACTCTGATTGGATGATGTGGGTTATAGAACTTTGCTTGTAGCACTGTGACACGGTTAGAAAGCCGTGCCACCCCGGTCAGAGCTTCATTGTGTTTCTCTAATTTTGCAGAGCCGATCCTGTAACTTTGATGGGACTATTCTGTGTAATCTTGGGAACCCATTTAGGAGAAGCCAGAAGGTGAGTCAGAAGGCGCGGTCTGTATCCTCTTCTAACAATCCGTTGTATTTTAATTAGTTTACCGCGATATTACATGCTTGCATCTACATAAATGTAATAAATAGAGCAGGCATGACTAAATGGCGGACCGGGGTCCGGATACGGACCAAGTCACTGTCCCATCCGGACCCATGCAGTCCCGCCATTTAAGAGCCTTTTCTTCCCCCATCTGTCTCGTAGTCATCCTCACAGAGCTGACAGTGGGAGGCAGGACAGTTCTGGATGGAGGGCGGGAGCTGCCTGAGGTTAACAAGCAGGTGATTGGTTGCTAGGATGAAGGGCAGTCCTAGCAATCAATCACTCTCTGTCAATCACTGTCTGTGTAAGGTAGGTAGGACAGTGTGGGGCGGGGCAAAGTTAAAAGGGCTAAGGACATTAGTGTGAAGGGGGGCCGAGGACTGAATGTGGGGGGGCTGAGGACAGTAATGTGGGGGGCTAAGGACTGTAGTGTGTGGGGGCTGAGGACAGTAATGGAGGGGGGCTGAGGACAGTAATGGAGGGGGGCTGAGGACAGTGACATGGAGGGGGGCTGAGGACAGTGACATGGAGGGGGGCTGAGGACAGTGACATGGAGGGGGGCTGAGGACAGTAACATGGGGGGGGGGTCTGAGGACAGTAATGTGGGGGGCTAAGGACTGTGGTGTGCGGGGGCTGAGGACCTTAAAGTGGGAGGGGTTGACAACTGTAATGTGGGTGCTGTGGACAGTAACGTGGGGGGGCTGAGGAATAGTAACATGGGGGTGCTGAGGACAGTAACATGGTGGGCTGAGGACAGTAATGTGGGGGACTAAGGACTGTGGTGTGTGGGGGCTGAGGACATTAAAGTGGGAGGGGCTGAGAACTGTAATGTGGGGGCTGAGGACAGTAACATGGTGGGGGGCTGAGGACAGTAATGTGGGGGGTAAGGAATGTGGTGTGTGGGGGCTGAGGACATTAAAGTGGGAGGGGCTGAGAACTGTAATGTGGGGGCTGAGGACAGTATTGCGGTCGGGGGGGGGGGGGGCTGAGAACAGTAACATGGGGGGGCTCTAAGGACAGTAATGTGGGGGGTAAGGAATGTGGTTTGAACATTAAAGTGGGAGGGGCTGAGAACTGTAATGTGGAGTCTGAGGACATTAACATGGGGGGGGCTGACAGTAACATGGGGGTGGGCTGAGGACAGTAATGTGGGGGGCTAAGGACTGTTGTGTGGGGGGCTGAGAACAGTATTGGGGGATAAGGACTGTGGTGTGTGGGGGCTGAGTACATTAAAGTGGGAGGGGCTGAGAAAACTGTAATGTGGGGGCTGAGGACAGTAACGTGGAGGGGGCCTGAGGACAGTAATGTGGGGGGCTAAGTACTGTGGTGATGAGGAGAAGGGAGGGAATGAGGAGGAGTTTGAAGATGAAGCAGGGAGGAATGAGGAGGGGTTATGGAGATGAGGCTGGGTTATGGAAATGAGTAGGGAGAGGGTGAGGCGGGGCTATGGTGAAGAGGAGGGGGAGGAGATGAGGAGGGGTTATGGAAATGAGTAGGGAGAGGATGAGGCGGGGCTATGGTGAAGAGGAGGGGGAGGAGATGAGGAGGGGTTATGGAAATGAGTAGGGAGAGGATGAGGCGGGGCTATGGTGAAGAGGAGGGGGAGGAGATGAGGAGGGGTTATGGAAATGAGAAGGGAGAGGGTGAGGCGGGGCTATGGTGAAGAGGAGATGAGGAGGGGTTATGTAAATGAGAAGGGAGAGGATGAGGCGGAGCTATGGAGAAGAGGAGGAAGAGGAGATGAGGAGGGGTTATGGAGATGAGAAGGGAGAGGATGAGGCGGGGCAATGGTGAAGAGGAGATGAGGAGGGGTTATGTAAATGAGAAGGGAGAGGATGAGGCGGAGCTATGGAGAAGAGGAGGGGGGGGAGATGAGGAGGGGTTATGGAGATGAGAAGGGAGAGGATGAGGCGGGACTATGGTTAAGAGGAGGGGGAGGAGATGAGGAGGGGTTATGCAGATGAGGAAAAGCAAGGGATGAGGAGGAGAGAAGAGATGAAGATGGGCTATGGAGATGAGGAGAAAGGAGGGGATGAAGTGGGTTACGGAGATGAGGATAGGTGGAAGAGATTAGGAGAGATCTGTGCATTTTGTAATCCATCAGAAATGAAGTAGGCAGGGCTGACACCACATGCTAAGAAATTCAGAGCTGTGTTGTCATGTCAAAGAAGAAGGTAGGTGCATTCTAGATTTCTCTCACATCAACACGTATTTGTCTGTACTTGTACTTCTTGTAGAATGATTAAAGGAATAAAACCTTGGAAAACGTGCATGTATTGCAGAGATGTACTAACTATGTTTTATGCCTTGACATATGCTCAATACATTTTTTTGTTCCTGGAAATCATTAGAACCTCTGTCTGGTTTGTACTATTGTCTAACCAATGAGGAGATTTCCTCTCGGTTCCTGTCCTGATAGGAGTTTTACCTTCTTCACCCTATTTTTTGAAATGTGCTTTTAATGCTGTCTTTGTCTATGAGGAAGCTTTGCTCACCTCCTGCTTTAATGACCACACAGGAAATTATGGATAATTTCTCCCTGTGGGGACACTGACTGTAGTAAAAACCCAACAAAGGTTCTAAGGTTTTCTACTTTATAAAGTGCTTAAAAAATATACCCCTCAAGGTTCAATATAAGTAGGAGCTCATCAGTGATGATCTATATATATATTTTTTTTTTTTAATGGTAGGCGGAGGTCAATGTCACCTTTGAAGTAAAAGGAATTACCTTACGGACAAGAGAACTGACCACTCGACTCCAGCTGTCCACGTAAGTTTATATGGGGACACCTTACACAAACTGAGCCAGGCCAGGCTCCACTGAAAACACTATTTCATTTGTTCCATCCATGTCTACATGCTTTATTTTGTTGAGAAATCACTTTGAAACCCCCCCCCCCCAGCCTTTCTAGCAGCAGGCATCTTGAGTAAGGGCAGATGGCTCATGTAGCATTTACTTCCTGGAATCCATCTGCCCTTAGCTCAGGCATGCAGGGTATGCTAAGCTAAGAATGCTGATCCCCACTGAGCAGGTGATGACAGGTCTGTGTAAGCTCTGCTCTTCTCTATGGGCGGCTGTCCGTTTACACCCGACTGCCGTCCAATCCGCTGGATGGAAGGGGAACGGATCCCCATCTTTTTAGCAGATCAGATTCAATGTGGGCTGGTGTAAATGGACACATGTCCGTTCGTTTACACCCACTGCTGCATAAAGGAGAATGGACTTTCGCTTGAAAAACAGACGGGCACAGGGGGCGCTGGCTCAGCACTGCCACCATTCTAAGAATGCGTTATATTTTTTTCATCAATTAAAAGGCATTCTCTGATTGGACAAGGTGGAGATCATAATGTCACTGCCTCTCCTACCCAATCAAAATAAGTGATGACCTAGTGATGTCAGAACGCCACCCCCCCCCCCCCCCCAAGTACTCCTGTGAAGAGCCCTTAGCTATGCTGCAATCCGTGGGCTGGCTCTTAGGAGGAGGAGTCAGGCTCCATTCTCACTTGTGCGACTCTAAAGTCATGTGATTTCCATTGTGACTTTACACTGCAACTTTGGATGGGTGGGACTTGGACAATATGAATCTTATTTTTTTTTTTTGCTTGTTTTTAGGTCAAGTAAACAGGAAAACCTTGAAGAACAAAATGCCGACTTCTTGGTGGACTACACTCTGGAGACATCATTATCAGTGTAAGCACTTCCAAAGTTCTCTTTCTTGACTTAAAGCGGTATTAAACCCCAAAGCAAACATTTAATATATTTCAGTCTGCCAAATTTCGATCCATGTTTTCCCATTCGATCAGTGCCGCCGGCTAAAGCCAACAGCACTGATCAATGTATTATGATCAGCAAAAAGGATTCAACCATCCACGTTGAGTGTATGGAGGGGGGATGGGGTCATTGGAATTCTAGATGAACACAAAAAAATGACTAATGTATGAGCTGCTTTAGGGCTCATGTACACGAGCAGCTGCTAAATTTGATTTTAGGAGCCTTTGGCATTTTTTTGCCAAAGCTCCTAAACTCAACTCCATAAAAGCCTCCATGTACACACAGGCTTTTAGCAGAGTTTAGGAGCTGCCACGGTTAGGTGAGGTTAAACCTCCCTCTCCTGAACACAGAAGAATCACATTCAGGATAGGAACGTTTTGACTGCTGGTCGTGGAAAAACTGCGGCAAAACCGCGGTACTGCAGTTGCAGCGTTTTGCCATGATTTGCATTTTCCCGTGGCAGGCGGTCAGGGTAGGCTTGTGTACATGGAGCCTTAGATGTGTTGGCTGCATTCATTTTGGTTTTTTTAGGCTCTATTTCCTTTATTCTCACCTGCTGATCCTGCCAGTAAATCTGTTGTTTTTCAACAGAACAAGCTGTCCTGCAGATGTAGCAGTCACAGGGATGAGCCAAACCATTTACCACTGACTGAGATGCCTACAATGACCGGCTTTTATTTATTTATGTAAAACCTTTATCTCAAAAGGAACAAAACTGTTTGCTGTGACTGATCATAAGATAGCATTTGGCTTCAGTTTGTTAGTGTATGTAAATCTGCTAGGTCATCTACCCCCCACCACCGATCTGCCAGACTGACAATGCTGCTGTCTACACAACAGGTGCCCCCTGTGTTTCTTCATCCAGCGTGGGGGCACTTTAATACAAGACGTGTGTTACTGGATAGATCACCAGGTAAAAACAGAGTGAACAATTAGCGTAAAAAAAGAAAACTAATACAGCCACCATCTAAGGATTGATAAGATGCAATATATAACGTTTTGGGTTTAATACTGCTTTAAGGGAACCTCTGGAGATAGAAGTAGGAGAGAGGTCACTGCTGACTCATTTTGAATGATCTGGGGCTGTCATCATGATCCCTGATCACACAGGTCTTCCTTATGTATCCCAAATTACAGCTTCCTTCCTTCCTTCCTCTCTTCTTATCTTTCTTTTTCCTTCCTTCTTCCCTCTTTTTTTTTATCTTTTTTACTCCTTCTTCCCTCTTTTCTTATTTTTCTTTTTCTTCCTTCTTCCCTCTTTTCTTTTCTTTTTTTCCTTCTTCCCTCTTTTCTTTTTTTCCTCCTTCTTTCCTCTTTTCTTTTCTTTCTTTTTCCTCCTTCTTCCCTCTTTTCTTTTCTTTCTTTTTCCTCCTTCTTCCCTCTTTTCTTATCTTTCTTTTTCCTCCTCCTTCCCTCTTTTCTTATCTTTCTTTTTCCTCCTCCTTCCTTCTTTTCTTATCTTTCTTTTTCCTCCTTCTTCCCTCTTTTCTTATCTTTCTTTTTCATCCCTCTTCCCTCTTTTCTTATCTTTCTTTTTCCTCCTTCTTTCCTCTTTTCTTATCTTTCTTTTTCCTCCTTCTTCCCTCTTTTCTTTTCTTATCTTGCTTTTTCCTCCTTCTTCCCTCTATTCTTATCTTTCTTTTTCCTCCTTCTTCCCTCTATTCTTATCTTTCTTTTTCCTCCTTCTTCCCTCTATTCTTATCTTTCTTTTTCCTCCTTTTTCCTTCTTTTCTTATCTTTCTTTTTCCTCCTTCTTCCCCTTTTCTTATCTTTTTCCCACTTCTTCCCTCTATTCTTATCTTTTTCCTCCTTCCTCCCTCTTTTCTTATCTTTCTTTTTCCTCCTTCCTCCCTCTTTTCTTATCTTTCTTTTTCCTCCTTCTTCCCTCTTTTCTTATCTTTCTTTTTCCCTCTTTTCTTATGTTTTTCCCTCCTTCTTCCTTCTTTTCTTATCTTTCTTTTTCTTCCCTCTTCCTCCTTCCAGCTTCTTTGGTTCTTTATTCCTCTTCTTTCTCTTTCTTCCTTCCTCTTCCATCTTTATTCCTCCTTCTCCCTACATTTGAACAGAGTACAGTCATTAAAGAGAGTTAAGAACTGAAGTATTACTGAAGGAGTTGCTGTGGCTTGTACTCAGTTTGGCAAAGCAGATGCTTTTCTGGGCAAGTGTATGGTAGGTAGGCAGATGCGGTCTATTTGTTCCACCGTAGCTTGCGCTCAACCTGAGTGGTACCACCACCTGGAGAGGAAGTCGGGGGAAACATTGTTTCCTGGGTCACAGAAACAGTATTCCAGTTGGCTACGCTGCATTCAATCGACCCCTGGTGGCCATCTTGGGTCAGCAGAGCCTTTATAGGTCCCTACCTCCAGATTTTGGTGCGCATTTGCAAAGTGAGTAGCGTAGGGAGAGAAACCCCACCTGACAAGGAAAGTGATTAGTGGCAGGGAAAGGTTCCAGATGAGTAGGGAAAGGCTAGAGACTTGCAAAGAAGCCTCCTCTTTTGGTTGTGACCGGCATCTCAATCAGTGCATCTTCTCCACTGCAACGCTGCATTTGAACTGAACTTTGAGTGCTTCCCTAAGCATCATTTTCCCGTTGGGGTGTTTATAGTTTGGCATTTTCCTCAATACAAGTTCCAAGATTTATTGCAACCAGACTCTTCTTTACTGCCACCACACCATGCTGCACCTCCCTCATATATGTACTGAACCATTCATCTAAATCCATTATTTCTAGCCCTGGCATCAGGGTCAATAGGAACGTGTTCTTACTTTGCTGCTCATGTATACAGAGTCAATATCTCAAGATCATTGTGCTGCCAAGTAAAACAAGTATTTTCATCTATCTGCATCTCTGACCTTCAGGAATCCTGTTCATCGACAGACCTACTTTGGTGGTAAAGTGATGGGAGAGTCAGCCATGAAAACAGCTGAAGATGTGGGAAGTCCCTTAAATTTTACATTTAAGGTAAGGACAGTGCGGCCAACAAGAAGAAACCCCATCTGAAAGTATTGGCATATTAGGGAATTCACCCCTCCTACCTTTGTCTTCAGGTGATCAATAGAGGTGACCCTCTAAACAATCTGGGTTCTCTCGTCCTGGCGGTTGACTGGCCCTATGAAGTGGCCAATGGAAAATGGTTGCTTTATCCAACAGAGGTGGTGGTTGATACAGGAAATGTGACACGGTGTCACCCGCCTGGACATATCATTAATCCTTTAAATCTTACAGTAAGTATTTTTTCACTTCTACTCTGAATGTTTTAAAAAGAGGCTTGAGATGTTTCCAGACTACTAATATATCACCGTGACTTTGAAATGTGCAATGATACTATGAATTAAGTCTGAAATCAGACAGCAATAAAAACTCAACAGGACACATAGTTTTTTCCTACTCTATGTAGAAAAAAAACACATTTTGGCTTAAGTTCTACTTTAAAACAGACCTTTATTTAAATTGTATCTTTCATAAGATTGTATGTATGGCTTTGCTATGTCTGCATTCATTGCCATAAGAAAATAGATTCTATTGGGAAAGTAGCCACACTGGTTCCAATGTCCACAGAGCAGAAGGTTGCCAAGCAGAAGCCCCTAAAATCTCTAAGAGAAAGGTTAATCTCCATGAGTTGACTATAAATTTGAGTGGCCATTGGAATCTTTAAAGCCAATATGTCTTGAAAATATAATCTATTGAAAGCAGTATGAGGAGATAACCCTTAGTACATGTCTACTCCAGTGGGCAGCAAGTCCTCACTTTGCTCATTCCAAGAGCTACATCCTCCAGGAGAACCTTCACATCTGAAACTTTCAAGGGCATCAGACCCTTGTGTCCCCACCATGTGCTGTGATTTATAATCCTACACCATTACAGGACACAGAAGAGCCTTAAGGAGCGGATGGGAGACACAACATGGCACAGCAGAGAACAGGGCATCTGTCAAGCTCAGAAGTGGGAGATGTAAAGATTAAAAAAAACATAATTCTTTTACAATGGATTTTTTTATAGACAACACAACAACAAAGAAACAGTCAAAAGCAAGATCACTGACACAAAAGAATAAAGTATACAATTCTTCTGATGAAGGATATAACAAATGCACTAAAGTATTAATAAGGAGAGAAACTGAGTACATAAACATAATACAAAGAATGGTGGAATATTCTAAATAAATTGCGTTAATAGCAAACAAATAATGACCAATGGGCTAGTAGGTGAGGGCCAAAGATAATCACAAAAATCGCATACAGAGGGTAAGAAGAGCTAAGCATGGAGCCTCACTGGATGCACATCAGTACTCTACACCAAGGACTCTTGAGAAAGTCCGACAGGTATATAAAACATTGCAGGTACGATTCTCTAGGAGTATTACAATCAGCACAAATAGCATGAAGACTAACAAAAACAGGAGAGAAAAAGGAAAAAAAAAAAAAAGTAAAGAAGGGAGGAACAAGGATAGTAAAGACAAAGAAAGGGTTCCAGGGGATCGCGCCAGGAGAGTCTTATATCGACAGAAGGGTCTGGTCAAATCTAGATGGTTGGGCCACATCAATCCAGGGGTGCCAGATCTGCAAAAACTTTGGGTGGGTGTCTAACAGCATGGCCGTTAGCTTCTCATTAGCCATTATAAAATTCATCCGGTTCTTAACGGCCTCAAAGCTAAGAAGAGGGGTTTTCCAAGTTCTCGCGATCGTTATTTGGTAGCCATAAATAGATGCGATGCCAGCTGCTGCTCAGGACGAAGTAAACATACTAATAGTTTAAATAATAGCACCTCGTATGGGTTGCACTTACAATCTGTGTGTAACAGTGCGAAGAAGGGCATAGACTCTAATAATCCATAGTCTGCGCACCTTGGGGCAAGTCCACCAAATATGAGCCATGGTGCCTATTTGTTGATAACCCCGAAAGCAAGTCGGAGAATATGAGGGGAAAAAATGAGCGAGCCGGGCAGACGTATAATACCATCTGTAAAGGACCTTATAGGCATTTTCTAAAAAAAAAACAAAAACATAATGCTTAATTAATCTTAGGTCAAAGTGGAGTGTATTTTTTATAATTTCAAAGTCCATTGTGTTTTTGAGTTGAAATATGAGGAGCAATAGTAGGTTTCTGGAGTATGTTGACTGTGCATTGGTGCTGTCATATTAGAGTTACTATAATTCCACTTGCTTTCCTATGGCCACATTTCCCATTAGGCACACTAAGCACATGTGTATAGGTGCCAAGAAAACAGGGTTGTCTGCTTTCCAACATAGGAAACACAGGATGAAGTTGCCCCCACACCCAACTGCAGCAAGTCCAGTGCCTGTTCTGTAGCCTGTGAAGTAGAGCAGGATTGACAGGCAGTGGATGGGGAGCGGTAACAGTTTCCCTCTAGGTTTTACACAACAGGGGTGTGGCTTATGAAGATGGGATGTAAGTAAGACACCAGACTTTCTTTGCCTATAGGCTCCAGATTACCAGCCTTGCCAAGAGCAACCTACCTTCACTGCCTGAATCAGTGATGTTTGTCTCCATCAGTGCTTCCTCACTAATGATGATAATTCTGCAGAATTGCACCCTGCAAAGGAGGAATATTCATTTAGAAAGGTGGTGGTTGCATATCAGTAAATGACAAAATCAACAATGTCACATGACCTATAAGTCAGCATTAGGACTTGTATCAACAGGCTTTTATTCCCATTTAGCAGGTTTTGCATTCCCATACAAGTCTACGGGAATTCAAGTCTCACTTAGGGCAGGATAAAAGTGCCTGTCAATGAAAGTAGCTCAGAAGTATCTCAACCTGATGTCAAACTGATGCCATTGAAACAAATCCAAAGTCCATTAACATAGGCCCTCATAGACTTCTTGGCTCCATTTCATGGATTTCAGAACAAACGTTCCTGCCTCCCACATCTACAAAAAATGAGGTGTCCTTGGTCTTGGTATCCACAGATCCCTGAGGAACATTGTCAGAAGATAATGAATCTTCAGTTCTCCAGTGTGAGAGATGTCAGCATGGATCACATCATGTATCATGTATATGTACATATGATTCCAGATATGTATCTCCTTCATATGTGTTATTATTATTTATGGCTTCATAAAGATTTTTTGTTGATTTTCAGCTGGAGAATAGAAGGAGGCGCAGAGAAATTGTGGAATCAATAGACGTTCCTACTCTACCAGCTATTAAAAGAGAGAAGCCCAACACTGTACTGGTAGGTGTCCAATTGTGGTTTTGCATGAGATGAATAAAGACCATAGCACTGTCACCACCAAACAGCCAATCAGATTTTAGCCATAATATTTCTTGTAGAAGCCTAAGGCTTCATATACACATCTAGGATCTTTTGGCGTTTTTTTGCCAAAGCCCCTGAACTCAGCTCAAAAAAAGCCTATGTGTCCATGTACACATGGGCTTTTACCAGAGTTTAGGAGCAGCGAAGTTTAGGGGCAGTTAAACATTTGTCTCCTGAACACAAAAGAACGCAGAAGAATTGCATTCAGTTGAGGAGCATTTTGGTCAGAAAAGGCTTTTAGCGCTTGGGCTTGTCAATTGAAAATACTGTGGCCAATCAAATGAATAAATGTCCAAGCGCTAAACGCGGGTAAAAGCGGCTAAAGTGGTGCCACTTTTACAAGCAATTTTGCCTTGTTTAGCATTTTTCTGCTGCCAGGAGAGCTAAACGTTTAGGGGAGTTCATGTTTACATGAGACCTAAAAATAGATAATTACTTGCTATGATGAATACAGGACCATCAAGTGGTTTTCTATACACTATATTGCCAAAAGTGTTGGGAAACCTCTCCAAATCATTGGATTCAGGTGTTCCAATCATCTCCATGGCCACAGGTGTATAAAATCATCACCTAGGCATGCAGACGGCTTCTGCAAACATTTGTGAAAGAATGGGT
This sequence comes from Staurois parvus, assembly GCF_062004578.1. Lineage (NCBI taxonomy): Eukaryota > Metazoa > Chordata > Amphibia > Anura > Ranidae > Staurois > Staurois parvus. The sequence continues at coordinate 16,219,004 of NW_028317947.1, forward strand.
CGCTCTCAGGAGCTCAGTGACTCCAAGCGTGGTCCCGTGATAGGTTGCCATCTGTGCAATAAGTCCATCCGTGACATTTCCTGGCTACTAAATATTCCACGCTCAACTGTTAGTGGGATTATAACAAAGTGGAAGCAACTGGGAACAACAGCAACTCAGCAATGAAGTGGTAGGCTACGTAACATGACAGAGCGGGGTCAGTGCATGCTGAAGCACATAGTGCGCAAAGCTCACCAACTGTCTGCAGAGTCAATAGCTAAAGACCTCCAAACTTCATGTGGCCTTCAGATTAGCACAACAGTGTGTAGAGAGCTTCATGGAATGGGTTTCCATGGCCGAGAAGCTGCAAACCCTTACATCACCAAACGTCGGATACAGTGGTGTAAAGCACGCCACCACTGGACTCTAGAGCAGTGGAGATGTGTTCTCTGGAGTGACGAATCACGCTTCGCACTCACAAAACTTGTACCAATATTTTGTAACCAATAAAGAAACTGGATAAGAAGCAATCGAGCTGCCGGGTAATATTTTGGAATGAACCACGCTTCTCTGTCTAGCAATCTGATGGACGTGTCGGTTTGGTGGTTGCCAGGAAAACGATACTTGCCTGACTGCATTGTGCCAAGTGTAAAGTTTGGTGGAGGGGGGATTATGGTGAGGAGTTTTTTCAGGGGTTGGGCTTGGCCCCTTAGTTCCAGTGAAGGGAACTCTTAAGGCATCAGCATACCAAGACATTTTGGACATTTTCATGCTCCCACCTTTATGGGAACAGTTTGGGGATGGCCCCTTCCTGTTCCAACATGGCTGCACAAACCTTGTGGACAGCCTTCCCAGAAGAGTTGAAGCTGTTATAGGTGCAAAGGGCGGGACCAACTCAATATTGAACCCTACGGACTAAGACTGGGACGCCATTAATGTTCATGTGCTTGTAAAGGGAGGCGTCCCAATTCTCTTGGCAATATAGTGTATGTTTCCTTTTCTGTGGTCAGTACTAAAAAAAAAGTCAGTAAATATGAACTTCAGTGTATCAGTATTTTGTATTTTCAAAAGCAGCCAGCAGGGTTTGCTTTCTTTCATTTTTTTCAAGTTTCAGGCTCTTCTTCTATTGGAAATAGTTCTGTGGTATCTGAAGGTGCAATTTTTACGCACAAGTGAATTAGTTTTTGTTTGACGAGGACTCTATGGAGATTCAATAAGAAAGAGAGAGTCTGAAGGCCAACAGCTCCTTCTCTTTAAAAAAGCCAGCATGCTCTGTGAATCCATTGTCATAGCTGTTCCCTGTATTACATTTTACTTGTAAAACAGATTCCATATTATCATTTTGAAAAAGTATCATCTTTAAAAAATAATAAATTGGCTCAATACTATTTTAGTTTCACTTTAAGACAAATGATACTTAGTTTTCCTTTGGTGTTTTTTTTGTCGTTCTTATTCAAAGCCCATCTCCTGGCAAATCCAAATTTACAGTCTAACCTTCCCCCTACCCTACTAGAGAACCATCCTATTTTACCCAAAGTGATCCTATTAGAAGAAATTCTTCTTTAAAGTCTGGCAGGAGAAGTCTGGAAGACCAAACCACATAGGAATGTGCTGCAGAACTAGTGGTGGGGGCACTGGTGGTGGGGAGACTGGTTGACCAAGAGCACAGCTAGCTGGCTGAAGTGACCATTCCCTTCAACAGGAAATTGTTCAACTAGAGCAGTGGTTCTCAACCTGTGGGTCGCGACCCCTTTGGGGGTCAAACGACACTTTCACAGGGGTCCCCTAAGACCATCAGAAAACACATATTTCCAATGTGTAAAGAGCAGCTTCTGTGTAGAAAGCAGCTGCTGTGTTGAAAGCAGCTACTCTGTTAAAAGCAGCTACTGTGTTGAAAGCAGCAGTATTGGAGGTAAAACGATATTCATGAATTATAATTACTGGGTAAACAATTTTATGGTTGGGGGTCACCACAACATGAGGAACTGTATTAAAGGGTCACGGCATTAGGAAGGTTGAGAACCACTGAAGTAGAGCAATTGGCAGACAGCATTTCCCGATTCCTAGTTTTTTAACTCGTACCCAGACAACAGCTTTAACTACACTCACCAAGCAAGGTTGGGCAACTGGCTATGGTCTAGTTTCTCTAGAGCACCTAAATTCCTCTGCTCTGTCCAGAAGCCTTCTAACCTTTACCAATGGGGCCACCTTGTCCTCTGTGGTTCTTGTACAATATTGCAAGCATCATGTCAGCTCTTATCCCCACTTATGAGTTCACAGTGAAAAACATGCATAGAAAATATTTCCGCCTTATTCTAAAACAACAGTATCACTGTAGGTTGTACAGATAATGATGAGATTGTACAGAGATTGAAGGATCCAGCATTTGAGATGTTATCTTTTTACACACTGTTGGGTGCCACCAAAGAGAGTAAAGGTTAGAGAAATATACTGTTTTGGCATTGTTTATTTCTATGTAGATCTTTCATGTCAATGAATCTCACTCCTCAATATATGTATTGGCTAATAACAATCAGACTGACACCAGCACTGGAAAATGGCAGCTACAAATGGAAAGTGTGATTGGTTACTGTGGGTTTGTACAGCCCAATATTGATTACTGAAGTCCATCGTGTTTTGTATTTCTTACCTTCAATTGTCTAAATATGATGTGGCACCTTTACAGAAATGCAGAGGAGGTGGTGCAAACTGCGTGCGTTTCAAGTGCCCCCTGGACAATATGCAGAAGTCAGCAAGTATCACAGTAAAAGCAAGAGTATGGAACAGTACGTTCTTAGAGGTGGGTCTGATTTTTTTATTCATTATCATAGTCAAAATCTGCAAAGTGAACCATCAATTTGAAGTCATAACAGGGCATAAGGGCATAACAGTTTGGTGCCGTGGTTGTAGAACGAAGGCAGTTTAGAGAGACTTAAGACAAGAGATTTGGAACAAAGGACTCAGGTTATCCAGGTATCTTAGCTATGGGTTATCAACATTGTAGAGTAGGTAATGGGTAGTAAATGTTAATGAATCCGGTAATGAGCCAGATTGCAGTGCAGTTGCAGCCCAGGCTCATTGGGGATTAGGTCTGGTGTCACCGATATGCACAATACAAAAAAAAGCCTTCCAGTCACTAATAGTTGATTGTATCATGCACCTTTCCCTAACAGTATCATATAACATTAAGGCTCTGTCTTGTGAAATGGATGTCAGATAGAGATGCAGATACAATTTCATTGGGGCAGGTCATGGGTACAAGTGGATTGTGAGTAAGTTGCAGGCATGGGTCAGGGCCAATTTTGTAGAAACAGATTTACACATGTCTCTATTAAGCAACACTTAAGACACTACAGTTGCATGACAGTATTAAATTGAATTTATACAAAAGACATTTCAGAAGCAGCTGTTTTTTGAAAGCTAGCGGGACGAGATGAACAAGTATTGGGATTGTTGTTCCAAGTTTATCTTCACAAAGCTTTTATTTGCTTTATATATCTTGTACAGAATGCTGGGGATGTGTCCTGGACAGCAGGTACATTTTTGCACTTTTTAGGATGTGGTTCCTTTAAGGCAGTGGTTCTCAACCTGTGGGTCGCGACCCCTTTGGGGGTCGAACGACCCTTTCACAGGGGTCCCCTAAGACCATCAGAAAACACATATTTCTGATGTGTAAAGAGCAGCTGCTGTGTAGAAAGCAGCTGCTGTGTTGAAAGCAGCTACTCTGTTAAAAGCAGCTACTGTGTTGAAAGCAGCAGTATTGGAGGTAAAAGGACACTCATGAATTATGATTACTGGGTAAATAATTTTATGGTTGGGGGTCACCACAACATGAGGAACTGTATTTAAGGGTCACGGCATTAGGAAGGTTGAGAACCACTGCTTTAAGGAAATGTTCAATAGACATTTTTTCTGTAGTACCCAGGGGTTCTCACCCATAGAGGGTGAAAGGTTCTAGAGTAGTTTGCTTGGAGAGGGTAGGACTGATTTCAAGTGCTCTCAGAATTGGTAAATCTTTGTTTGAGATTTAGAATTCGGAGGTTCAGAGAGACTTTGGGTAGGAAAAAACCTCCAAACGCTGATTACAGGGACTTTGATCCTGAAGGGGTTTAAGCACAATGCAAGGGAGCCTTGAAAAGCATCAGGAAGGAAGCAGAACTTGTCTATGAGGTAGTGTGGAGCTGGTCATAGCTGTGAACAAGTGTGGACTCTAGAGACTGAGACTCTGTTTTTTTTTGGGCTCCTTTGGCTTGACGCGTTCCTTGAAGCAGAGGGGAACCATAAACCCCAGTGTGGGACTGCATTATTGGTGGTGAGCCCTGCTATGTGTTTTTCTTTATACTTGGTCTATGAACTGTTTGCTTTACTTTTAGCTGAAGAAAGCAGTTATTGCCTTCGAGACCAATAAAGGACTATTTAATCTATTTGTAACATATACAATGAAGGAAATAAGTATTTGATCCCCTGCTGATTTTGAATGTTTGCCCACTCACAAAGAAATGATCAGCCTAAAAATTGAAAGGTAGGTGTATTGTAACACGGAAACAGAATAGCAACAAAAATTTCAAAAGAACTGCAAATGCAAATCAGTGCATCATTTGTTAGACATGCATTTCCTTTGAATTTTTTGTTTCTATTTTGTCTCTCAGTGTTACAATACGCCTACCATTCGATTTTTAGACTGATCATTTCTTTGTGAGTGTGTAAGGGTGTGACGCATGGATAAATACTGGTATGTAATGTTAAACTGCAATATGCTCTGTGGTCAGTAGATGGCAGCAAAGTACAAGAATCGATTTTGTAGTGACTTTTGCTAAGACAAGATAAATGCTTATTTACCCTATAAAGTTTAATGAATACTAATTTAGGGGCCAAGTAGGACCCTTTAGAAGGGTCATAGTGAACTGTAAATACAGGTTTGAGGCTGCAATTAGGAAATTACTTACTGCATCACAAACCCTCTGGGAAGGGGAGGAGTTCCTGTGCTGAGGAGGAAGTGAAGTCTGGGTCTGGCTGTTGGATGCTGTGGACGTTTGGAGAATCTGTGTGGGGCCTGGAAGAGGATTTACGGCTCACAGTGGAATCTGGCGACGGCAGCTAGGGAAGATTCACCACAACGAGACCAGGAAACAAGTGACTGTATGGTCCGGTTCTGGAGTGGATTAGGAGAAAGCAACAAGAGCCTGCCAGGGAACTGTAAGTGCGGCTTTGCCGCAGCACATCGCACCACACGTGGTCAGTGACATTTTGGATATACCAGAAGGTTACAAGAGACACACTCCACTTTCCTTTGGGTTACAAATAGTATTGCGCAATACTTAGGGTGCACCCCAACGTTATATCTTGCTCAGGAACATTCAGGCGCAGCCAGGCTGCTTTCTGGACATTGGGGAAAAGTCCGCAAGTACGGGGTTAGTGTTAGACAGTATTATTCTTACTGTATGGTTATGCGCTGTTATCATTCTGTTTACGTATGCTCAACTACATGATCACTATAACTGTTCACTAAACGTAATTGTTTTAAAAGAACCGCTGTCTGTGTCTGTGTGGCATCGTGTACCCTCTGAATCTGTGGGCCCAGCCCTCGGCTTTCCTTCAAGTGGGCAAACATTCAAAATCAGAAGGGGATCAAATACTTATTTCCTTCACTGTACAGTATATTGCTCAAAACTAAAGCAACTTATGTTTTTCAATGTATCCGACACCCACCTCTTCTTATGTCCTATCAGGATTACAGACAGGTGGATAGAGTGTGGGTGGAAGGAACAGCAGAACTCTATCTAAAAACTGATGTTCCATCTATAAACATGCAGACGCATCATGTAATGGTATGTATACTGTATGTTTTAATTTATTTGTGAAAAATCATTCAATGTATTTTTGTATTATTTTTAAATATAGCTAAAACTCTGTTATACTGCACATGTGCTAACATTGGACATGCTAACAGCAGGAGAGAGCAAAGTGAGCAAAACCAATGGCCCATTGTACTGTTGCTTCTTCATTGGCCAGTCTGCAGACTGGGCATGTGTTCTTGAAGACTGCCACTGAAGTGGAGGTTAGGACTGAAGCTCTAGCAGTAGACTCCTATCAGAATGATAAATTAGATCCTAGATACATAGAGGATATATAGCTTATATGTTGAGTTGTGCAGTTTTCATCTAGATGTTACTGTGTTGGACCAGTCCAAACTACGCCCTTTGAGATGTAACGTGGTGATCCTGGAACACCTGGTGGTGATGCTGGAACACCTACTTCTGTATTAACTGAATAGTTTTAGTAGTGCCCTGAGTGATTTTAATTGTTGGCTGGAATTGCTTCTTACGGTGTAGCTACATGTTCAGCAAAAATGAATTAATTAAAAATATTTTTTTTTAATTTCAATATATTTATTAAGAATTTTTAGAAACATTATACAGAAAAACAGGAGATGCAAAACATAAACAATAAGACAGTAAATTCAAGTACAATGTGAAGCAACATAACAACAGAATCGACCACTAAAGCGTAATGAGGAATACACTGGTAGCATAAACAAAGTTTGGTCGATTATGAGAAAATTGCTCCATAAACAAGGTGGAAAGAATAATATCATTAAAATAATAGACAAAAATAGAGAAAACAAAAAAAGGAGGAAAGAACTGCAGAAGAAAATACAGAATAAAACCCAGAAAAAAAATGAGAGAGGGCCAGCCAAGAGTCCGTTAAATAGCAGAAATATACCGAATCTATGGATCCCAAGTGCTCACGCATTTAGAAGTATTGTAATCATTTTTTTAAAAAGCTGTAGAAATTGATTATGGTTACAAAATAATTGGTGGAGCTTTGGACCCTGATATGAAAAAGTATTCTTGGTTTTCTAAACGAAGGCAGCTCCCGAGAAACCATTGGGCCAGGGAAGTTGCTTAGTAAATCAAAAGTAGATACAATAGAAACTCAAGAGCATCAATGGGTAGTTGCAAGTCCAGTAAGTTTTAATTAGTCACAGCAAATATCACATAGATAGACAACACCTTTCAAAGGATCATCAGTCCAGCTCCATTGGGGCTTATAATGACAGGAGACATATAAAAACTGGACCATAGCAGGTTTCGTTGATGAGTTGCTTAGAAGTACCAAGACTCTTTCAGGTAGCTTGTCTAACGGCCTGGAAATTGTTTATGATATGCAGTGAATTTAGAAAACGATGTCAGCCAGTTAGGATTTACATCAACGTTAGGCTGAAACAAGATATTTTTGATTTCCATTTTAAATTGATTTTATCTCAGCTGATGTGTTTGTTCCCCTTTTTGGTTTGTTTCTGGCTCACAGTTTTCAGTCGCTATAGACTCCGAATTAGAAGAGACCCCACCAGCTGAACTTCCACTGTGGTTGATTGTTGTTTCAGTAGGATCTGGAATTTTGCTATTGGGAATCATTATTTTATGCCTGTGGAAGGTAAGGAGTGTTGATCATGATGTTATGATAAGAGGTTTTGTTGTGTAGTGATAGGCTGAAGGCATTCCAGATACTGCAAGTGGGATCAGGACTTTAAACTTGCAGTTGTAATAAAACATGAAGACCCAAAGAAAAACTACTCTATATAATCTCAACCCTATTAAACCCTTTGGGAATGAACTGTAATGCTTAAAGCGGCATTCTCAACCAGGGTTCCTCCAGGGGTTGCTAGGATTTCCTTGAGCTGTGGCTGATTGAATTCCTATTTGATGGTAGCTGCGTAGTTCTAGGGCCAACACAACCTTGTAGAGTCTGCAGCATGACACCAATGATCTTTTTAGCTACCTGGGGGGGCATCCTTTCCACTGACTATCAATGTAAAGATTAAGTTTCCCAATGACCTTTGATTAATTGGTTTTAGCAGAGGTTCCTTGAGACATTAAAATGATTTCAAGGGCTCCTTTAAGGCACATAGGTTGAGAAAGGCTGCTTTATGGTCTTCTCATCCAACATCAGTACCTGACCTCACAAATACTCTTTTGGAATAATGGGTATGAATTCCCATAGACATGCTCCAAAATCTTATGGAAAGCACAAGAGTGGAGGATGTTATTGCCACAAAGTGGAAGGGGGGCAATGTCATAGTAATGGTTTTGAAATGGGATACCCATCAATATTAGATATTGATGATCAGGTGTCCACAAATAGCCATATAGTGGGTAACCAAAAGAGACTCAGTAGCATTGGGGCCCATTGTTGTCTGATTACATGAAATGTATTTTCCAAATAACTCCGGAAATATATGAACAGATCCGTGCAGTGTAAAGTCGGACATAAATGTATTGAATCTCTGGCAGAACACAACAGCTCTGTGGGAGGGATTCCCCCATCAACGCTGACTATGTTGATGGGGGAATCAAGCAGTTTTCTTTCCTTCCAACTGTGGTAGAAAGGAAAGAACACTGCCTAATCTATGGGCTGCTCAACTAAAGGTTGGAGAGCTGTATAAGTATGTGGCTGTCATGAACCCATTTAGTATTTTTAATGCCTTTTGTTGTCTTCTCAGAAGGTCACAGTTATCTTTATTGGTGTGTTTAAAAAGTGTCTAAAGCCAGCCAGAGATGGAGCAGTTTTCTTTCCTGCAACCACGGGTTGCAGGAAAGAAAATCGCTAGATTTCCCCATCAACACATTCAGTGTTGATGGGGGAATTCCTCTCGTGGAGCCATTGTGTTCTCTCAGTGGGGGGAGCCATCCCCACCGGGAAAACAGTCATTAACGCCAGTGCTATAATAGCCTCTAGCAACAATCACATGTAAAATCCAAAAGGCTGGTTGTACCCAAGTTGACCAGTCGGTCAACTTGGGTACATTCAGCCTGTCCATACATGGTTTGAATCTCGGTCAGTCCCTGCTAAACCAGCCAAGATTCTAACTGCCCATGGCCAACTTAAGGGTGTTTAATGTTAATATGATTTTCCTTTTCCCTTATCACCATCAGCTGGATGCATTATATTCTTGTTTTACCTGCTATAACGACTTTACAGTCCAACCTCAGGCAAAACATTTTTATCTCATTTGGATAAAGGTTGGATGGGTTAGGGTTTATGTCAGGTTTTCATTGTCATCTGTGTCCCTCTTAGGGAGAGTTTCCACCATTTTCTGTTCTGACATGGAACATAACAGGAAATCACTCCAATGGGGGCATAGACAACAAAAAACTATTTACTAAATGTTTTTGCATTGTTATTGCAAGGACTGGAAGAGTGGAAAAATGGGATCACATATAGAAATAACAACTTAACAGATTTTGTAACTCTTGGAAAAAAACACAATAATGGTTGGAGTTAGTTGGGCTTTGAAGTAAAGGCGTTATGGAGCAACCCAAAGTAAAGATATATTACTTTACAGTTGTGAGTACCAAAAGGTGTCATGCCATTCTTTCCATTTGGTCTACTGGAACTAGGAGCAGACTAGACCCCTTAAACCCAGGTCTTGTGCGGAATACAAATGCAAATACTTCCCTTCGACCCAAAATGTTTGAGATCATTACTGGGCAGATAACATCTCCCCAGCTTCATTCAGGTACTGAATCCTTAGCCATTGTGATTGGCCAGTGCAACTTCCTTGCACGCACAGACATTTCTGCATCCCAGCACCATTGCACCGCACTATGAATGCTGCTCACTGCCAACAGGCAGGCAAGTTTGATTTGTTGCAGAAGAGACACTGCATAACTCTTCTGCAATTATATACCTGCCTGCTCACAATTTATTTTATACTCCACCCACCTCCCACAATGCACAGTAGGTCGCTAAGTGACTTAAGAAGAGGCGGCGCTTACATTGCAATTGGTAGGGGTCATGCACAGGCATCAGCCTGAAAATGCACCTTTATATATATATACTGCATGCAGTAAGGGTTCTCCAAGGTCTCAAGGTATCATGAAGCTCCATTAAGCATTATACACTGCTAGTAATTTACTTTGGGTTGCTTAGTGATATTATTTTAACTACTTTCCTTTTAGCTGCTGTTTTGGGCAAGTTTGGATTTTCATTGGTGCTATACTTCTAAGAGTGTGTTGCTAAGTTTCTACACCAGTGCTGGCTCTTTAGCTCTCCAGCCCTCTATTAATTTTTGAAACAAAACTTTACTTCAAAACTGTATGCCTTTATTGAACAGTCCATGACCCCTCTCCTGCCTTGTAGTGTGGATTCTTCCGGAGGGCCAACACCCGTGCCAAGTATGAGGTCAGAGGTCAGAAGGCTGAGATTAAGGTGCAACCATCAGAGACTGAACGACTAACACAAGATTCCTGAAAACGACCTCTGACCTGTGACCCCCCCAACCCTGCCCCTCGGGTAACCAAACAAGATCAGCTTAGTCTTGTAGACCTTTCCCAGTCTTCCAACTTACTCTATGCACAGGCGCTGGTCTTCTTGCACCAACCTAATCTGTTTAATACCAGTTTGATCTTTCCTGTAACAAGTTAAACTTTTGCTGCACTCTGGCTATACTGTAGATATCTATATGGAGTCTGCTTCTTTGTTTGTTGGTTGAAGAATAAATGTTATCTGTTGTTGTAACCTTCTATTCTTCTGTCCACTTCCTTTACATTTCTCAAATTACATTTCCCCTCTACACTTCAAAAACATTAGTTTATTACCTCCATTTTCTGACTTCTTCATTGTCTAATTGCCACCAGAACGTTCTATTCACTTACTATTTCTGGTTGTAATAAGTGTCCACCCAAATCAATGATCTCCTGTAATTATGATACCCCATTATACACTCTGCCACCATATTTCTGCCATGTCTCTAAATTCTGCCAAACCTTAACTGCAACCTCATCCTTCATAGTTACTAACCAGCTATCTGGGTGTGACCATGCATGATGGAGCCTTATAGCAGAACTATTAAGATACCTGTTCCTCTCCACTCTCCACCCCCAAGGCAATCCTTCTGGGGATCCAATTTGTTTAATTATTTTATAGAGATTCCCAAAGGGTATATACATTGAGGCTATTGCATCCTGTATAAAATAATGTACATGCCCCAGATGTTGATGGGCCCCATAGCAATATCTCTACCAATATTAAACATCTCCCGTCCATCTCAAGTGTTTTAGTTTTGAATAGAGTAGGAAAAGAACATGTCGAGATCTATGTCAAGTTTATTTTTTGTATTGTTTTTTTTTTTTTTCTATTTGGGAGATTTCCCTTCTTTTCTTCTGTCAGAAACACAACAGGAAGGGGAAATCCCATTTGTCACAGTTCTTATTGGAGCACGTGTACCTATTAGAAGCTTTACCCTCACCTCATGATCCTGTGACAGCTCTTAAGGTTTTGGATTACCTATTACTTTTTGTACTAGAGACAATGGTCACCAGGACAAAAAAAAGAAGAGGTGAATCTCCCCCAAAGAATTCACAGACAAGAAAACTTTCAACACTTTCTACTCAAATACATTTTGGCTTTAGATACATTTCAATGCAATGTTCCTCAACTTCCTTGCCTATAACAGGAGACTTCATATACGCTCCTGCTTCAAACTTCCCAGCTTGTGTTTTTAATAAAACCTCTACTAATCTGACATGTCTTGTTCCAATTTTCAAAATGCTCATTAATTCTCAGTTTTTCCTCCCAACCTTCTATTGTCCAATTTCACTGGTCGCATCTTCTTCTGACATTGCTGTACACCTCCACATCTTCTCTGGCTAAGCGTTCATTGGAAACTTCTCTAATTGCAACATTTCTCTACTGCATCATATGTCTAACCTTCCCTCTCTTCTATCCTATCTTTCCATCCACTGGAAAATTGTTCCTTTGCAAACATCCGTTCCTTTTATCTCACTGCTGTCTAGCACCTTCTACTCTTCTTTATGTCCCATTTATTGGAATGTTCGCTAATTACAACTTTCTTTTTGTCCCACCCTTCACATCTTCTCTGGCTACACATCCATTGGAAACTTCTCTAATTGCAACTTTTCTCTATTGTATAATATGTCTAACCTTCCCTCTCTTCTATCCTATCTTTCCATCCACTGGAAAATTGTTCCTTTGCAAACATCCGTTCCTTTCATCTCACTGCTGTCTAGCACCTTCTACTCTTCTTTATGTCCTATTTATTGGAATGTTCTCTAATTACAACTTTCTTTTTGTCCCACCCTCCACATGTTCTCTGGCTACGCATTCATTGGAAACTACTCTAATTTCAACTTTTCTCTATTGTATAATATGTCTAACCTTCCCTCTCTTCTATCCTATCTTTCCATCCACTGGAAAATTGTTCCTTTGCAAACATCCGTTCCTTTTATCTCACTGCTGTCTAGCACCTTCTACTCTTCTTTATGTCCTATTTATTGGAATGTTCGCTAATTACAACTTTCTTTTTGTCCCACCCTCCACATGTTTTCTGGCTACGCATCCATTGGAAACTACTCTAATTTCAACTTTTCTCTATTGTATAATATGTCTAACCTTCCCTCTCTTCTATCCTATCTTTCCATCCACTGGATAATTGTTCCTTTGCAAACATCCGTTCCTTTTATCTCACTGCTGTCTAGAACCTTCTACTCTTCTTTATGTCCCATTTATTGGAATGTTCTCTAATTACAACTTTCTTTTTGTCCCACCCTCCACATCTTCTCTGGCTACACGTCCATTGGAACCTTCTCTAGTTGCAACTTTTCTCTACTGTATCATATGTCTAACCTTCCCTCTCTTCTATCCTGTCTTTCCATCCACTGGAAAATTGTTCCTTTGCAAATCCGTTCCTTTTATCTCACTGCTGTCTAGAACCTTCTACTCTTCTTTATGTCCCATTTATTGGAATGTTCTCTAATTACAACTTTCTTTTTGTCCCACCCGTACCTTCCCTTCCCTGTTCCCTTCCCATCCACCATCTCTTAGGTTGGATTTTTCCATAACGTCAGACACTACAGTCTGAGACAGACTCACTATGCTGTGTGCGTCCGTCAAGAAGAGAGGCAGAAGCTGTGCGGCAGGCTACCACACAGCCAGAAGCATTGGGTCACTACATGGAAAGAAACTGCCCGATACTACTGAAGGACCAATGCCTTTTAGCTGCCAATACTCAAGAGCTGGACTCTCTCCCTCTGTGATAACAGTTACTTCGGTCAAATGAATATTTGGGGCATTGGTAATGGGGGGGATTGTATACATAATATTATGAACAAATCCATGTAGAAAAAAATATTTTGACAGCAAAAAGACTGTGTTCACATGACTCTGGACTAGGCAGGGGCTCTTTCTGTTGTCGAAAAGCTGCATTGAAATCCGGAACCTCAAAAGAAGACATAAGGGGTGCAACCAACAATCACAGAATCCGTTAACACTGGAAAAGGATCAACTTCTCTCTGGAATCTTGAAACGGGAAAAAGACATTTGGTTATGTGACCAATGGAAAGGGAGGGTACGAATTAACGTCTTGCGTTGAAATAAACTGGAACCTTTTTAATCTGTGACACTGGAATGGGAAGGGGGGGGTTATTTTAAAAAAAAATATAGGTACCGATTCTTCTATGAAACTATGCTGTGACACTGGAAACAAAAGATAATTTA
>NW_028317947.1:21027500-21107500 GCF_062004578.1 Staurois parvus
TGGGTGTGGCCAAACTGCGGTAACAGTAGGAGGGTGTTAAAGGGGTATGGTTAAATAAAACCTGAGCCTACTCTATTGGTCAAGAGTACTGTATAAAATGCACAGACTGCAGGGGTCTGGTGTGTGTAATATACAGAGTGCAGGGGTCTGGTGTGTGTAATATACAGAGTGCAGGGTATCGGGAGTGTGTAATGTACAGAGTGCAGGGGTCAGAAGGGTCTAGTGCAGAATGTAAGGGTCAGGTAAAGTAAATGCCAGAATACACAATAGAACCAAAAAATACCCCCTCCTGCTTTTAACCACCCCTCCCCCCAGTACAGATCTCTCTCACCAAAATCCTATTCAGTACAGACCCCCCTATTTCCCCAATACTGACCATTCCCCCCAGTACAGACTACAGACCCAGTGGTGTATTTTGGTTTTGTGCTACCCTAGGCAAGTCTAAAATTTAGGCCCCCCCCATCTAAATTTGTTCTACCAGTTCCTGTTTAAGATCCACACCGACAGGACAGGAGAGAGGCAGTGTGACGGGGAGGGGCACGGGACAGGAGGGGAGCAGCGGTACAGGTGGGGGGAAGGAGGACAGGACCTTGTCTTCTTCTGCTTCCTCCTCCACAGGCCCCATGATGACACCTCCAGGCCTCACCCATCCTGCACAGCCCGGCACACACTGACTGACAGCATGCCCTGGCCTTCAACCGCTCCCTGTGCACACTGGGGATCCGCCCATGACTCCACCCTCCTCTGGAGTTGGTCCCCTGACCCGTACTTGTGTGTCAGCTCGGCTGCCCCCCCCCCCCCCCCCACCCGATGGCGGCCCTGTTCGCTCACACCCATGGTGTCCCTTCTGCCTGGGGGCGGCAGCAACAGTGTCGGAATCGGAGGCACTCCGTTTGAGATGTGGGTTACTGGCACTAGTGACACCCCAAGGCAGCCGGGGACACTTGTAAATGTAGGACTTTAAAGGAGAACTAGAGCCCAAAGCTCTTTTAGCCTTACTTCACCTGGGAATTAGGAGTGCATTTCATTCTGCACTCCTGTGACCCGTATTCAGCTGACATCGGATTATTAGATCGATGCTAAATCCCCAGATGTGAACGTAAATGTTTTGTTTTTTTTTTAATACAAAACTTCTCTTTAATTGCCTTCCCGCCATGGGGGGACTTGTTGTGAGGATGTTACAGTGGGTGATTGGTAAGCAGTTTAAGGGAATGTGTCATGAGAAGACAATTCAAGCTGCCAATACTGAACTCTCCCTTTGAGAATACTAGTTCCTTGGCTGTGATGCTTTGACTTTTATAGCTTTCAAAGACTCTGACAGGAACAACTGTAGAAATCAGGAATTCTGACACTTCAGAATTCACAGCATGCTTCTTCTAGATTTGACTTCGTGTATGCCAAACAAAAAATGTTCTCCTGTCAGGTTTTTCCTGTTCTCAGAGGCTCTGTTAGGGAAATTTCCCCACACTTCCTGTTCTGAAGATGTACCAGTCATGATATGAGGGGTACTTTCCATCAGCAACACAGACAAAAAATATTTTTTTTCTCAAGTGGAGAAGAGGTAGGACCCCATCAGATTTCTATTTCTGTGTCCTTGTTGCAGAGTTTCCTTAACTGCCTGTTTGGTAAAACATTGTCAGCAGAAAAGCAAATGAGGGGAATTTCTTAAATAAAGTCACAGATAGCAGTGAAAACACAATAGGGGTTTTAACCCTTTCCCACTCTATCCAAAACTTGAAAAAGAAAATTTTGGCTTGGCATGCATTCTAAGGTAGACGCAGTCAGGAAACAAGCATTTAGAGGAGGTGGCCTGCAATGGCAGCCAACAGTACATCTCTCATGACAATCACTTTAAGTATAGCAGAAAGCTGAGCAATTTGATTCATAAGAAATAAAGCCTTTAGAGGTTAAAGTGTTACTAAACCAAGGATCCTGCTTCCACTATATCTGGTCTCCCCGGACCCTGCTTCCACTATATCTGGTCTCCCCGGACCCTGCTTCCACTATATCTGGTCTCCCCGGACCCTGCTTCCACTATATCTGGTCTCCCCGGACCCTGCTTCCACTATATCTGGTCTCCCACACTACACAGAACATGGAAATGCAATTATTTTAGTAAATATAAACTGCTAAATGCCTCTTCTCATCAGAAGTCAGAGTAGTCTGTGGGGCAGCACAGTGGCTAAATGGTTAGCACTTCTGCCTGGCAGTACTGGTTCGAATCCCAGCCACGGCACCACCTGCCTGGAGTTTGCTTGTTCTCCCTGTGCCTGCGTGGGTTTCCTCCGGGTACTCCCGTTTCCTCCCACACTCCAAAGACATGCTGGTGGGTTAATTGGCTCCTGTCTAAATTGTCCCTAGTATGTGTATGTATGAATGTAAGTTAGGACCTTAGATTGTACCCCCCTTGAGGGTTAGGTTTGATGTGAATGTACAATATATATGTAAAGAGCTGCGTAAATTGACAGCGCTATATAAGTACCTGAAATAAATAAATAATAGTCTTGTGGCTTCTATCTGTGTCCAGCCAAGTGCTAGCTAAAGCTTGTAAGAGGAGTTGTCTTTCTGCTTTAGGAGGATGCAAAACCCCTGATCTTTGTCTGACTAGGGTTGATTGGCCCTGTGCTGATCACATGCACTCTCCAAAGAAAAAAAAAACAAAAAACCTCTCTAGTAATACACACCAAACTGAGCATGTGCAAAATGCCTACGATTCAGTCTGTCTTATCAGGAGATAAGAGGTGGTCGCATGAAAAAGGGGAGGAACAGAGAAGAAAGGCACAAACTACCTTTTTACACAATGCAGAGGATTAACCCCTTAGGTTCTAAAGTGAGTATAACAAGCATGCTTTACTGCATATACAGACTGATTTTACTGTTGTGGGTTTAGTAACACTTTAAATAATAGACATTTTATTTATTTTATAATTGGTGATAACATTAAGCTATTCTTGCCCCTTCTTAGTGGATCTTGAGTTCTCCATCTCTTTCAAACATGGATGAGCTCTTGTCAACCCTCCCAGATAGATCTGAGCATGTTGCAACCTCCATCCCTCCACTCAAGGAAGATCAGCATCTTATCACTCCCCCAAGAGACATCAGAACTTGTCACTCTCCCCTTTTCCCTGATCACAGCCGCCATGCCAGAGGCTGTGGATTTCTGGGCAGGTGTGTCACAGGGATGGGAATTGTAACATGTCACGGACTGAGCCGGCGGGTACGAATGTGGACACCGATGCTGAGTGGAGGAGGGATAGAGGGTGTTCATGTAGTCACAACAGCCCTGGGGCGGATGCAGGGGGACTTAATGTTTTAAAAGTGATTGTGTATTGTAAATAGGATAAAAGAGTTAGCGATCGCTGGGCTTACTAACGCCTCGGGGTCATTCCTATTTCTGGAACCCACACACACTTCTGCATCCAGACAGAGAAAAATTATGCTTTATGTCTTACTTGAATGGCCAGAATGTATGAAGAAATGTATATGTATAGAAATGTGTTGAGGAATGAGAGATCCTTATCTAGGTGACGCTAAGTCATAGAAATCACATGTCAGTTCGAGGTCTTGTTAGTTTAATGGGGAGAACCATTACACAATTAAACTGAACATTCTATTACTCTCCTGTCCTGGAGGGATGTCTGTGGTGTACAATTAACATGCAATTTGTATTAGTTCATGTATGCCACGTAAACAGACCGGTATGGAATCCTTTTTAGGAGAGAACTGAACTTTACAGCTTTGTAGCCTGTTATAGCGCACAGCCATTTTAGAACCCTCAGATCGCAAAAACATGTTTCCCAATAGGTCTAAAAAAATGACTTTCATATCTAATAATTGTGAGATCCTCGGAATTCATTGAACTTTTTTTGAAATCTTAATCCATAAATTGCAGTGCTATGCCATAGGAAATAGGTTTAGGCCTGCAGTTTGTGTGGTCCTAGGACAAAAAGCCATTGTTATTATTATTATACAGGATTTATATAGCGCCAACAGTTTGCTCAGTGCTTTACAAAATGACGGGAGACAATACAATTACAATACATTTCAGTACAGAAGGAATAAGTCATCATCAAATGCCCTCACAGTAGCAGCTACTGTAAGGTCCCTGCTACTATTACATTCCATGTAGAGCATGCTGTGGAGTCCACCCATTGCTGTAGTGTTTTCACAGTCTATTTCTTTTTTGGCTGCTGCTATTCTTCTTCTACTTATTATTATTAATAATAATTTATTTTTGTGATTATTGTTGAAAATATTTTTGGTCATGTAGAGAAAGACTGTGTCATAAAGTGATCGACTCTGGATGTCAAATTCCTTAGGTACAAGACTTTGTTTATTCCCAAATCTACAGTTTACTGATCACACTAATATACAGTACTGTAGATATATCTTTTTGCAGGGGTTCCCTAGAATTGCTGAAACTGCAGGGGTTCCTCCAAGATAAAGAAAAAAACTTGAGAAAAGTGGTTAGACTGTTTTTAAAAATGTATTGCTGTTTCCCTGCTGAGGAGACTTATGCAGGCCATAGATGGGTTGACAACCAGCCGTTTTTAAAAAAAAATTTAAAAATCAGTCGTTCGATAGGCCGGCGTTACCACCAACTGTAAAAAAAAATCGTCCGATTTTCGTCCCGTCTACAGCCGGCATTTAATTACTTCTGTCCCTGCAGAGAGCTCCGCTATTATATTTGACATGAAAAAGTATTGCGGTTGCAACAATGTATCTATTTGTATCCATTTCGGATTCAAATAGATACATTGTTGCAACTGCAATACTTTTTCATGTCAAATATAATAGCGGACTGGAATTCTTCTTTTTCCTCCTTCTTCTTTTTCCTCCTTCTTCTTTTTCCTCCTTCTTCTTTTTCCTCCTTCTTCTTTTTCCTCCTTCTTCTTTTTCCTCCTTCTTCTTTTTCCTCCTTCTTCTTTTTCCTCCTTCTTCTTTTTCCTCTTCTTTTTCTTTTTTCTTTATTTCAGGTACTTATATAGCGCCATCAATTTACAGAGTGCTTTACATATATATTGTACATTCACATCAGTCCCTAACCCTCAAGGGGTGTACAATCTAAGGTCCCTAACTCACATTCATACATACACATACTAGGGACAATTTAGACAGGAGCCAATTCACCTACCAGCATGTCTTTCGAGTGTGGGAGGAAACCGGAGTACCCGGAGGAAACCCACGCAGGCACAGGGAGAACATGCAAACTCCAGGCAGGTGGTGCAGTGGTTGGGATTCGAACCGACGGCCCTAGTACTGCCAGGCGGAAGTGCTAACCATTTAGCCACTGTGCTGCCCCTTTTTCTTCTTCTTCCTTCTTCTTCTTGCAGGTCATGGCTCATGCGCAGATTTTTTTATCAGTAAAAAGATCGGCCGATTTGCCCATCATTGTGGCGAAAATCGGCCAATTTTTTTCCAACTTTACCGATAAAAAAAAATGTGCCAAAATCCAGAAAAACGGCCGACCACTTAACCCATTAACGGTGCGAAAATCGGCCGATTTTCGACCCATCTATGGCCTGCATTAGGCTGGCCATACACTATACAATTTTCTGTCCAATTTCTGCCCGATTTCCTTTAGATTTACCTTCAACTATGTAGTACAAGTGCCTGCCTAATTGGATACAATTGAAAGTGTTGTTAGGTTTGACCTCCTATTATATGGTTTTTGGTAAATCTAAAGCAAATTTCTCAAGAAAATTGTATAATGTATGGCCAGCCTTAGGCCATACAGCTTGGCCCACTGTCATCTCCTATCCTGTGAAATACCATGCTGCCATTGCTGATGTGGCTACAAAGAGGCTGCAGGAGATCATCAGCACTGAAATGCAACAATGGATGTAATTAGGTGAAAACAAAGATTTTACAAATATTTTAAATAAACAAATGTTTTTGATACATAGTGCTTTAGCAACCTGAAGGTCATTCATTCAGGGTTTCAATATACTTTAAAGAAGGAAGAATCTTTTCTCATGTCTTTCCCCCTCCTTGAATCCTTAACTTAGTTTTCAGTCAGTGAGTTGGCTTTTTGTCGTTTCATCCCCTTTAATCTTGTACAAAGAAGCCCCTCTTCACATATCCCTTCCAGTGGTCAGGCCTTTGACTTGTACTTCTATGCGTAATTAGCACCAATATACTTATCCCTTTACTTCCAGGTCAGCGGATTAAACCTAGCCGTGATCACTGCCAAAATGACCTGCGCATGTGATGGGAAGGTGGTGTCTGTGTGTGTGTGGGGGCAATTACTGATCTATTTTCCCAGGATAGCGGGAGATTGGAGGTTGTAACCCCTCCTAATAGGGTCAAATTGACTTGCGATTTAGTTTAGTGTGAAGGTATTTCTCTGCCAACTTTTTTCATGCTTTGCACGAAACATCAAGTTTTATGACGGCAGATTAATATCCCCTTGTCTATCTAGTCCGCCTTTCCTCCTGTCTTGTTGAATTAATCCCTGTCTGCCCTACACTTGCTTGGATGCCTTTCCAGGTATCCACTACGCTGTTCTGTGTAACAATGCCTCTTTGTTACCTTTGAGTCATCAGTTATTGTCAGTTATGTTCTCACAGATAAATCCCTTGTGAACCATTTTTTATAGCAGATTTATCTGAAAGTTCTTGTCCTGTTGTCATTTGACTTCGGCTTTTTATTTCGAACTGTTAAGGAACTTCAATCCAATGGAAGAGCAGACTATGGTTTTAAACCAAGGAGGTTTTGAAGTCACTATATGCAACTAGTTAGTAGACCCATCATGGAAGGGAAATATAGGAACATTTCTGACCTTCTCTGAAAATGCTGGTGGGCCGGCTCTTACGCTGACCCATTGGCTTCAGTCATATAAATACATAGATGATACTCTAAGGCCTAGTTTACACTTATGGTTGGGACAGGGGCGGACTGACAACTCATGGGGCCCCTGGGCAATAGGGGATCATGGGGCCCCTGTGTCCTCACCCACACTCAAACCACACCCAAAAAAGCCTATGAAAGGTATCAGGGGCATCTCATGGGGCCCCTTACTGACCCTGGGCCCTCCGGCAGTGCCCGAGTTTCTGAATAGTCAGTCCACCCCTGGGTTGGGAGCTGCGTTTTTACTACCCCCTCCTATTGCCACCGTCCCCCCTCGCAAGATTTAAGGCATGCATCCAGGGTTATACACATGCTGTGACATAACATAGCTAAAAAATGTGAAAGGCGTCAGTCCCAAACGCCATATACCAGACTTTGACTATATACCATAGATCAGTGTTTCTCAACCTTTTTTCAGTCAAGGCACCCTTTAAATTTATGGACAGTCCTGAAGCACCCCATTCTAAAATGTGAAAAACTATTCTAACAGCAACATCCATACATGTAGGACACCCAACATTAGAGGTGATTTATCCTTCCAAAGCAAATACGCTGGTACTGACCAGTGGCGGACTGACAACTCATGGGGCCCCCGGGCAATAGGGGATCATGGGGCCCCTGTGTCTTTGCCCAAACTCAAAGCCTATGAAAAAGGTACCAGGGGCATCTCACGGGGCCCCCTACTGACCCTGGGCCCTCGGGCAGTGCCTGAGTTTCCAAATAGTCAATCCGCCCCTGGTACTCACTAGTATTCCAGTTTTCCCCCTCTCCCTCAGTTTTTCTCCATCACTGAGCTAATGTGACCCCAACGCCGATGGAGAGGGACAGGAGAGGGTCAAATTAGGATTCTGTGCAGGCAGCTGGCATCCTCCTTATCAACTGATGATGTTATTGGTTGTCAGGATACCGGTGGTTAGAAGGTTGTAATGGTGCACAATGAAAACCTATGACTTTGTGTAACTAAAAGGCAGGCTTGTTTCACCCTCTGGCTTGTATACAAGTTTTGGGCAATTTTTAGACATTTTGCCAAGGCACCCCAGGGTGCCTTGGCAAAAGGAACCAAAAGAAACCTCAAGGCACCCTGGTTGAGAGAGGCTGCCATAGACCATTGTTTTTATGCTAGTCTCTTTTTTTTTTATCTGTCATTTTAAATGCAGAGATAATTAAATTTAAAATAAATGATATTTTGTTTCCTATGTGTGATTTCTTGGTGGCACATATAAAGTCCCACTTACTTACCTCTGCCCATCTTTGGTAGTAAAAGGTTCTTTCTTTCTTTTCCCCAAAAAATTATCCCCTTGTCATCTCTGGTTGCAAGTAACGCCTACCAAATGCAACCTATTCAAATGAAAGCTTTGCGCAATGCAGTGGTGCAGATTTTAAGGATTAAAACATGTAGTCAGGATATATTTCCTCATCACTGCCGGTCAGCTGCTCTTTGAAAAGGAATCCCTGCAGATCACTCTTCACCCCCGGTTCACACCTATGCGGCCGTGCGGGCCGCAATTTGCTTGGGCACGAGAGCCCATTCATTTGGACTCCCGTGCCTGTGACATGCAGGGAAAGAAATCCCTGCACTCCTTTGGAAAACGCAGCCCGCATGGGAACCTCGGTTCCCAATATGGTTGCATTTACCAGTGCGGGCAGCATGCCATTAGAACTAATGGCACCTGCCCGCGGGTCCGCAATTCTCTGTGCAGATGGTGCGGCTGCACGGATTTTCGTACAGATCCGCAGCGGCACCACCAGCACATATGTGAGGCTAGGGTTAGAAAGCACTGCTTGTGTCGCTGAGCACATAGATTTGTTTTCTGAATTTGCTTTGAAATTATGTTATGTGGGATATTGTGCTTAAAGCCGAACTTCTTCAGCTTCCTAAAATAAAAAATATTTTTTTCTACATTTCCCAACTCCTGTTTAAAAAATGTTGCTTTCTCTACAATACTCACATTCACCTGGCATTGTGCCCTACAGAAACTCCACAAAGTCCAGTAGCTGCTGCCCCACTTTTGGGTTTAACGACCCCAAGCCCCACTTAACCTGGAATTCAGCCATAGACTGTCATGGTCACACCCTCTAGGAATACAGAACATGCAGCCATCTTCCAGTCTGGCTATGGTGGCTCACATATGCCAGAATGCCACTGTTTTGAAAAATGGGAGAGGGCAACACAGAAGATAGGTTTTAGGTAGGTAGAGTGGTATTTGAAAAAAAAAAAGCAGCGTGTGCAGGGAGAGAAAGGGTTATTCACTTTTATTTATAGTTGGAATTAGTATTTCAGAGCCCATTCACATGATAGCACATGCATTGTGTTAAGGCAACCCATCTATATTAAGGGGCTACCTAATGAAACAAAAAAGGTTTATGAATGGTTAGTACTTCCGCCTGGCAGTACTGGGGTCGTTGGTTCGAATCCCAGCCACGGCACCACCTGCCTGGAGTTTGCATGTTCTCCCTGTGCCTGCGTGGGTTTCCTCCGGGTCCTCCGGTTTCCTCCCACACTCCAAAGACATGCTGGTAGGTTAATTGGATCCTGTCTAAATTGGCCCTAGTATGTGTATGTATGAATGTAAGTTAGGGACCTTAGATTGTCCACCCCTTAAGGGTTAGGGACTGATGTGAATGTACAATAGATATGTAAAGCGCTGCGTAAATTGATGGTGCTATATAAATACCTGAAATAATGAGTATGTAGCATTTCTGGCAGCATACTGTACTGCAGCACACGTCTGGTAACAAGGTGTGTCAAAATGAATAATCCCACATTGCACAAATGCTGGTAATGTTCATTACCATAATGCAGTAGAGCGAATTAGCCCTCAATCAACCTAAATAGCAAGAAAAAAAGCCTAACAATCTAACTGGAGCAGCTGTGTTTCTGACCATACACTTGGTCACTCTGGTATGCAAACTTTGGGGCCGTCATTTTCCCCTGAGGATGACATCACTAAGGCAGTGGCAGACTTACTGGCTAGATCACCAGGTGAAAATAAGAGAAGACTAGTGCAGCCAACACTTCTAAGAATTGATAAGCTGCAGTATAAAAGAAGAAATTACTTTTGGATTTAAAGTGTTACTAAACCCCGGACCCTGCATTCACTATATCTGGTCTCCCACAGTACACACAACATGGAAGTGCAATTATTTTAGTAAATATAAATTGCTAAATACATTTTCTCATCAGCAGTTAGAGCAGTCTTGTGACTTCAGCTGAGCACCGGTTAAAGCTTGTAGGAGGAGTTTTCTTTCTACTCTAGGAGGATGCAACACCCCTGACCTCTGGCTGGACAGTGCTGATTGGCCCTGTGCTGATCACATGCACTCTCCCAAGAAAAAAACCTCTCTAGCAATACACACTAAACTGAGCATGTGCAGAAGGGCTACGGGTTCTGTGTGTCTTATCAGCGTGGACATTTGAACAAGAGGAGGGGCAGAAAAGTCAGGATCTAACAGCCTTTTTACACAATGCAGAGGATTAACCCCTTAGGTTCCACAGTGAGTATAACAAGCATGCTTTACTGCATATACAGATTGATTGTACTGTTGTGGGTTTAGTAACACCTTAATACCGCTTTGACTCTGGTGGACATAAATGTAATCCCTGACTCTACTTGGGAGGCTGCAATGAATGAATGCTAGCACACAAGGAATAGTAGCACACAAAACACATATTATTTGAGCACAGTCAATGCAGGGGTAAAAGAAAATATGCAGAAAAAAGTATACCGCACGTTAATAAATGCTAAAACATTCTACAGCACAAATAAAGGTTCAGAAAATTGTGCTGAAATGTTCAAACTCCCACTGGATTACATCTAAGAGCACCTATTCTAATGACACAGCATTACTCTTAGATTGTAAGCTCCCAGGTACAGGCCCTCCTAACCCTCTTGTATTGAACTGTATTGTTGCTGTATTGTCTCCCGTTATATTGTAAAGCGCTGAGCAAACTGTTGGCGCTATATAAATCCTGTATAATAATAATTACGGGTGCCAATCACATTTGTGATCTCCAGTGTTATGTATCATGTACAGCTGCAATTAATCATGTTTAGTTTACTTCCCACCCAGAGATCTATGAAAACATAAAATCATTTTTAACATAAACTCCTCTTCTTACATTCAAGACATCTGCATGCAACCTTGTAGAAATTGTTGGGTGGCAGGAAAGACTGAGGAATGATGGTTCTCCACCAAAAGAGCCTTTCCTGATAATTGGGATTTATTCAGCAACTTTTGTCTAGGAGTGCAAATCATTCCTTTTTTCCCCTTTTATCTCTCAGCACATCCAGTGATGGAAGGCAGTACATGTTGATACCTTCCATTTTAAGAAGGCAGTGTCTAGATAGCAATGTTTTTGAAAGAGAGACGAGAATGGAGGTTGCAAAACGACATGCTCTTGGCATGGGGCTTTGGCTTCACACTGGCAACAGGAGGGTGAGGAGTCAGTTTTGACCGCAAGTGTCGTAAACGTCCTAGACTTTGCTGGAACACCCTAAATCGCTCCCACCTGTGCTCGCGGTCTGGGCGCGGGAGTGGAGACAGTCCCAACATTTCTTAGACCGAGCAGATCATCGATACTTGCCCAGGGCAGGCATGTGAAGCAGCGAGGAGTGAGGGAGCTGGAGAGAGAGATTATCCTGAGTGACAGTCGTCAGTCCCCCCTCCAGGCTGACTCTGACATCTCCATCTTACACAACGCAGACCTCACAAGGTGTCTGTAGCACACTCACCTCTGCTCCAGGGTGGCTGCCCTGTGTGTGACTGAGTGGGAAAGAGGGTAATTAACCCTTTGCCAGTGCAAAGATAGGATGGTGGCCATTTAACCCCCCCCCCCCCCAAAAAAAAAAACCCAGCTATTCTGTAGGATAGAGGGATAGCTATTTAATGTGTATCTTTGGTCAAAATGTAAAAATATTAGTTTTCACATTGTTTGTTTGTTTTTTCAATTATTTGTAGCCTATGAATCAGAATGATCTTGAAGTCTTCAAACTTGTTAGAAGGCACTGGTGTGTCACAGAATTATGGGCCGGCCTTCTAAGCAACAGAGGAGCTGAGAGGAGGCGGAGTCAGTACAGAAATTAGTGTTTGCAGGCAGCAAGGTATAATGGGATATATGGTCCTTAGAAATTTAAAGATAGTATTACTAAACCCCCAACAGTAAAATCAGTCTGTATATGCAGTAAAGCTTGTTTGTTATACTCCCTGTGGAACCTAAGGGGTTAATCCTCTGCATTGTGTAAAAAGGCTGTTAGATCCTGACTTCTCTGCCCCTCCTCTTGTTCAAATGTCCACGCTGATAAGACAGACTGAACCGTAGCCATTCTGCACATGCTCAGTTTAGTGTGTATTGCTAGAGAGGGTTTTTTTTTTCTTTGGAGCGTGCATGCGATCAGCACAGGGCCAATCAGCACAGGGCCAATCAGCACTGTTCAGACAGAGGTCAGGGGTTTTGAATCATCCTAGAGTAGAAATAAAACTCCTCCTACAAGCTTTAACCAGTGCTGTGCTGGACACTGCTAGCAGTCACAAGATTGCTCTAACTTCTCTCCTAGATTGTAAGCTCTTACGAGCAGGGCCCTCTGTTTCCTCTTGTACCAAATTGTATTGTTGCTGTATTGTCTCCCTTCATTTTGTAAAGCTCTGCGCAAACTGTTGCTGCTATATAAATCCTGTATTATAATAATGAGAAAAGGTATTTAGCAGTTTATATTTAGTAAAATAATTGCATTTCCATGTTCTCTGTACTGTGGGAAATCAGATATAGTGAATGCAGGATTGGGGGTTTAGGAACACTTTAACAGCAGAGGAGAAGCTGCAAAGCATGCAGGGAATCCAGGAAGTTGTGGAAAGAAATGGGCAGCACACAGGCAGCATTCACAACATAAAAGGAGATTTTTCAAGTAAGCTTATAATGGTCAAAAACAAATATTATTTGTATTGTTATTATAATGCTGATGCTAAAAATGTAAAAAAAATGTTTGGTGTCCACCTTGTGGTAACAAACCTATAGAACATGCTTTTCTCTCATGGAACATTAAAGTATATGTAATCCAATCAAAAATTCCCTCCTATTTCCTAAACTTTAGCTTTTATTAAAAGAAAAAAAAGATGACCCCCGAAAGTCGATGAAGGTCCTTGTTCAGGCACTTCCTGTTGTAGGGTGACAACTCTTTGTCCATGTCTTCAACGTGATCTGCTGCTTTGTCATCTTGTTAGAATGGCTTGTGTTGGGGACTACAAGCAGCTTTAGAACACACATCAAGAAGACCTGTTCCACTGCTGTCTTCATGAGGAAACCTGTCTTGAAAAACGTTGTGCAGCCCTCGCTGGAGTGCATGTAGACAGGAAATGCCATCAGTCTGCAGGATATCGACAGTACTTGGCTGCAAAAATGATGAGAAAGTTAGGGGTTTCGTACATTTAAAGTGAACCAATAGAAAACTTGTAGCCTGAAAACCAAGTTTTTCTTTCCAAAAATATTTATTTATTTTTGGAAAGAAACCAATTTTATTGAGTTTTATAAGACCAACATCTATACACAAGAGAAAAAAAAACACGAAGAGGAACACGAATCGGTCATGTCAGCAAACTGAAAATAATGTCTCAAGTACCCAGAAAGTCCTGTTGTTTGGGGTCCAGGATGCTACACATGGGCCACAGACCCAGCAAACTATGCTATATGAGTATAGTGCTCCTTCAGGATGCAGGCTTAAAGACTATGGCAAGATAAGTGTCTGTACTGATTGGTTGCCTTAGCATGCACTGGAGATAGGATGAAAGGGCTGAGTTAGGAAGCCATGCAGAAAATAGAGTAGGAATGAAGAAAAAGGGAGAAAAGAGGAGATACAGGGGAAGGATGGGGGTGGGGACGGGGTGCCCAGGTGGTGGGTTGATCAATCCCATCAAGGAAATGTAATCACAATCACAAGAAGGGCTGCAATATAAGAGAAGCGGAGAAATCGATCCAGGTGTACCATAGTTCCAGGAATTTCATGGAGGCAGGAAGCAAACCCCTCCAACCTCATGAAATGTTTACCTCCGCCACTCACTCTCTAACAGTGGGAGGTATGGTCATCTCCCAATGCCTGGGAATTAGTGCTCAGGCAGGTGACAACAGAATATTTCCTTTTTAGTTTTAGCAATGGACCCTGGTATGAAGGAGAGAAGGGCAACCTCAAGAGTTTCAGGACAGGTTTTACCTGTGATGAGATGACAAAGCTTGAAAATGGAGCTGCAGAAGAGTCTGATGTGAGAACAGGTCCACCACAGATGGTGGAGAGGTCAGGGATTGATGGTATAATTTTATGCAGCAGAGCTGGACTTCTGTACCACCTGATTAAACGTTTGAAATTTCTCTCTTAAGTTTGGGTGTCTATACTGGTTTTGAAGGTAAGGAGGAAGCGCTGCGATACTTTAACTGACAATCGCGGTCATGCAACACTGCACCCAAATGTAATTTACGTCCTTTTTTTTTTCTCATGAATTGAGCTTTTTTTTGGTGATATTTGATCACCTGTGTGTTTTTTATTTTTTGCGTTCTAAAAAAAAAAACAACAATTTTGAGAAAAATACTATTTTTGTTATTAAACATGTCCAGTAAAAATATTTAAAAAAAATCAAATTTCATCATAAATTTAGGCCAAAATGTATTCTGCTACATCTTTTGCTTTAAAAAAAATCCCAATACGTGTAAATGAATTGGTTTAGTGAAAGTTATAGCGTTTACAAATGGCAGTATAAATACTGGAATTATTTATTTATTATTTCTAATAATGGCAGCAATCAGTGACTTATAGTGGGACTGCAGCAGGAAATCTGACACTGGGGGGAACTAACTTGGTGTCACTGACATCCCCAGTGACACCAATACAGTGATCAGTGCTAACAAAAGCACTGACACTGTACTAATGCACTGGGCAGGAAAGGGTTAACATGAGGGGTGATCAAAGGGTTAACTGTGTGCTGGGAGTGTTTTAATGGGGGGCGGTGTGCTGGTGCTTCAGTGTAAGGACACTGCTCTGGATGGCTGTGCTGTGCACAGCCATCCAGAGCAGTGTGCCTGAGCCGACAGGGAGGAGAACTGTTAGTAAACAAAGCAGCCCTCATCCCCGTCAGAGATGCTCGATAATCACTGGGTGCCGGCGGGTAATCACTGGCCGGGACCCGTTGATTGACAGCCATGGCGGCGTAGGTAGGGCTGTCTGGGTCCATACACCTTTTAGGTTTATTGAACAGTTCTCATAGATAACTCATTATAGAGTTTCTAGACGACTTGACAGCTTGGCTGTTCTTTGGCTCTTGTCATAATCACTGGGTGCCGGCGGGTAATCACTGGCCGGGACCTGTTGATTGACAGCCATGGCGGCGTAGGTAGGGCGTGCGCCCCCTAACCGGACATGCAAAATCACGTTTGTTTTTTTTTGTTTTTTTTTTTAAATAACAAACATGTCTATACTTGCCTGCAGTGTGCAGTGGTTTTGCACAGAGCAGCCCAGATCCTCTTCGGGTCCCCCGCTGGTGCTGCTGGCCCCTCCCTCCTGTTGGGTCCCCCACATCAAGCGGCTTGCTATGGGCGAACCTGCTGCTCCATGTGTCCATTCACACATGGAGCTGTGGCTCGGCCCTGCCCCCTCTATTTTCTCAGTAGCTCACTGGCTGTGATTGACAGCAGTGGCTGTTGCTTCTGTCTCAGCCAATGAGGAGAGGGAACCTTGGGACAGCCGAGATTCAAGTGCACATCGCTGGATCGAGAGGGGGCTTAGGTGAGTATTAGGAGGGCTGGGGGGGATGCTGCACAGAGAAGGTTTTTGAGATTGAGCCTTTAGAACCACTTTAAGGCACTGTCACAATGGGGGATGTTTATTAAAGCTGGTTTACTCAGAATCTGGTGCAGCTGTGCTTGGTGGCCAATCATCTTCTAACCTCCGCTTGTGCAATTAAGGTTTAGCAATAAAACCTGGAAGTTGATTGGTTTCCATGCAGAGCTGCACCAGATTTTGAGTGAACCAGCTTTAGTAAATAAACCCCAGTCTTTCATTCTCTGGGATCGGATTTGACTTCATAGAATATTTCTATAAAAACAAACCTATTACTTGTGCGTGTGTAGACCTGCTCAATGCCACTGATACACCTTTTAGCTAAAGAGGCAGAGAGTTCACCAAATAGCTGATCGTTGGAGTGAATCCATTTGAAAACATGTCCTTGTTTATCAGTTCCTCCGCTCACAGGTGGTAGGTCCTATAAGGAGGCCTATGTGACATATGCAGGACACTAGCTGATAACTCATAGTTTTCCCTCCACAGATCTGAAGGCATTATAACGCACATCAATTGTGGACACTTAATAGCAGAACACATGTCCCTTTGTTACATACGCATATTTTATTCTGGGATATTTTCACAACTTTGCAAGAGCACACATAAACATGTGCGCCAGTCTAGCAGCTGTCTGGGTCCATACACCTTTTAGGGTTATTGAACAGTTCTCATAGATAACTCATTATAGAGTTTCTAGACGACTTGACAGCTTGGCTGTTCTTTGGCTCTTGTCATTTGTAGCTACGTTTTACAGATACTATCTTTACCAAAAGCCTACTAAACAGTTCCAGTTACACGTGTGCTAAAAAATGCATGAGATGGTGATTTGTAATAGTGTTTTCATGTTTTTTGTTATTATATGATTAGGGATGAACAAAATTTAGAGTCTTGGTTTCTCAGGATGTTGGTAAAGATCAGGAGATAGCAAAAGTTTTCAATTTTGGCATTGGAGTTTATGGGACAAATGAAATTAAAGCAGCAGCCAATAGTTGAATGGTACCAGCCTAAAGTTGTCCTTTCTGAAAAGCACTATTTGATTAGTGCCTTTGGAGCAGTAAACTATTGTGGCCCAGAACCCAGTGTAACATAAAACAGAGTGCGAAAAAACTATACAGATCTGTGCTGGTTCAAATGACATAACAAGCTGCCAACACTAAATTCTAATACAAGAAATTTTCAAACATACATATGAAAGTGTAGCGCTAAAAACTTATCAGTGATAATGCAATCCCAGCTATTAGCTTATAAAACCTAGTATGATAATATTCAGATACAATATCTATATCACAAAGATATGAAAAATTATATACAAAATAATAAAAGTGAGTCCGAATTCCAAAAAAAAATGTATATTCAAAAGTGCAAACATGAATCTTCAATTGCTAGATGACCAAACCATATCTGTGTACCCCTCTGTGTACCCCCATAGCAAGCTGCACGCCTGTGGTCTTGATGCTGAGTTGAACTTTGTGCATCTATTGACACACAGCACGGCTAAGCCTTGCCCCTTCTGTCTCTGCTCACAGGATTTGCTTGACTATCAAATGGCTCCCGCCTGCTGCCCTGTAAGAAGAGAGAGAGGACAGAGCCGCTGAAGACGGGCACAGTGCTGGATCAAGATAAGACTCAGGTAAGTACTGTATAAAAGTGGAGTGAGGGGGTCATACAAACACTGGGACATGCAGGGAATTTATTAAAGGATAAATTCACTTTTTGGACAAAAATAATAATTTGTTTGCAGGTAAAAAATGTGCATTTATTATTTTTGTCCAATTGAGCCTGGAAAGAATTGCACCAGTGATCAGTAGATTGCTGATGCTATGCAGGTTTCCTGCAGACCTGTCAGAATATCTGCTTGCTGTAAGGCCCGTTGTAGTTCATTGAAAACTACACTACTAAAGCTGCCAGGACTTGCAGTTCAATCCTTCGCGGAAGTCCATGAATGAATGACACGGCCATATGGGCGGAGCCCTGCACAGCTGCGCTGTTTTCAAATCTGACAGTACGGGGAAACTTCTCCCCGTATTATCTGTCAGAGGGAGGGGGTGCGCCGGCAGCTATGGGAACATGTTACATGTTCCACCCTAAAAACAGGTGGAACATGTAACATGTTCCCAAAGGTGAACTTATCCTTTAAGGTAAAAAAAAAATGTCCAGGCTTTAGAACCACTTTAATTCACAGAATAAAACCACAAAGGGCTGAAACTGCTATGACAAGTGTATATTTTGTTTCCTCTATGGAGGGCTTAATTTTGATTTATTCCGCTGTAAGCATTTTTTTACCATTTGGATAGGAAATAATTATTCCACATACAGGGGCAGACTGACAATTCATGGGGCCCCCCAGGCAATAGGGGATCATGGGGCCCCTGTGTCCTTGTCCACACTGAAAGCACACTCAAAGCCTATAAAAGGTACCAGGGGCATTTCATGGATCCCCCTACTGACCTCGGGCAATGCCTGAATGCTCGAATGTTCAGTCCGCCCCTGCCCACATAATATTATATAATTTGGTTCTAGGTTTTTTTGAAGACAAAATTTTGGTGGGAGAAAAAAAAAATCACAAATATAGCACATAATTACTACATTTGTTATGGCTTAGGGCCTATTCCCACTTATGCAGTCCTTGCCATGCCGCAATGTATGTCTATGTTGAGTGATGAGGCACATTGCATTAAAGGTTCAACTCCGGGCTGGAAGAAAAAGCACCTCCTGCAGTGGGGATTGGTTAAATGTAGGTATAGGAGCAGATGAGAAGGCTGAATTATTTACCTTACACTTGCTCTGGCCAGCTCTGGAACTCCTGTCTGTGGGCGGTCCTTCAGCATCATCATGTACAATGCAGGGCTGTTAACCCTACATTGTACATGGAGGAGGCAGGAGCACAACCATGGACAAGGAGCATCTTGGAGAGGAGGTTTCGCAGGACCGGTCAAACCACTGGAGGGACTTTACTGGAGTAAAGCAGGCCATACATGGGTCGAATTCCGAACAATTTTTCAATCGAAAACATTGTTTGTTCTGTAATTCGACGGTGCCACCAATGATTTCAAAAATTGGTTGTTTTTCATGAATTTTCCAGTATGACGATAAACGAAATGGGGAGGAACCACGAAAATCGGCCGATGCCATTGCCCCACGAACAGAGCAAAAATCAGCCAATTATACTAAGCTCCGATTTTCAAACAAAAAATCGACCCATGTATGGCTGGCCTAAGGTAAATATTGCACCTTATTCCTCAACCCCTAGGTAAAAATTAGCATATAACCCTTGCAGTGGGGCCTAGGGGGACTAATTGCTAGGGTAGTTTCTTTCACGTGAAAAAAAATAAAGGGATAAATAAAATCCATATGCAAAATTTATTGTATTCAGTATCACAAAATAAGCTTTGCATTCACTATTCTAGGTGTACTGTAGGGGATTCCATAAATGCAATGAATTTTGCATTCATATTGTCCCTCTGCAGTTCACGTGTTTCTTTTTTTTATATATTTTCCACATTTATCTCTGTTATATATTTTCAATATTTAAGTATCCTGACTCCTGGGGAAAGAAAATCCACCTGCAACAGAGAAAATCCCATATCTGAACACTAAATTTGTGTGTGTGTGTGGCACCGATTAGCAGATTGTCACCCATCTTCTTTGATCAAGGTGACAGCCTAGTCTTTATTTCCTCTAAAATACCAATCTGGACGGGGGCATGCAGGCGTGTAAGGCTCAATATACTGCTAGTTAGATTCTTAAAAAGGAGTGATTATAAATGATTTCAGCATTCCAGAAGACGAAAATCATGTTTATAGCTGACAAGTAGAATACACCACAGTGTTTGTTGTTAAAATATTACCAAAAACACAAACTTCCTCCCCAAAACAAACCCCAGGCCTCAGGGTATAGATTCCACATGACGGGTCTGTGCAGCCTTCGGAGAACAGGACCAGCATAGATTTGTGTATCTCCAAAACGGATCTGTTGGTGAGTGATGAATAAATAAGACCTTCGTGCTCAAAGGATACAACCACACAAAATATGCGCATCATTTTTTTGTTTTAGGCACGTTGAATTATTCGTTGAATTCTGTGGGACTTTTTGTTGCTTTCTCCATAAGCTATTGAAGACTCCTGTCGCTAAAGTCAGATGCCTTCAGAATAGCTGCAGTAGGGGAAAGATGCTGGGAACCACAAATGACCGTCATGCACATCGCAATTTAAAACTGAAATCCAGGCAGATACAAAATATGCAAATTATATCATCTCTGTATTTGTTAATGCATCTTTATGCTTTCTTGCTCAAGGCTGTACAGTGTATATTCGGGTGTATCTCTCTTCCCAGGAGTGACAGGTGCATATGGCCAGCATGTGCCAATCAATGACAGGCTGGCTGAAGTCACAGCTGTCTGGGTATATAGGCAAATTCCATTGTTTGCATATGTTCCACGAATTACGTATTGCCCCAAATGCAGACCCTCCGATATCAAGACAGGGCATGTGAATAATGCAATTTGCAGATATATCTGTACAGCAAACAGCTTAAGATCCACCTTTCACTCCCGAGCAGCGAAATACCCAAATGTAAGTAGTACAGCCCTCTTGTAGCCATTTACTTTTATGAATGCAAGCAGTGTACGTACCTGAATTTGACTTGGTATCAGCCTGTTGCAATCCACTGTGTAGTAGCGCATGGAGCCAATTAAATGTGGTCATGTACTAACAGAAGGAGAGATCGTGGTAACAGGGATTAACTCATCACTGTGCTGCTTTTCATTCACTTTCAGTCACAAGTGGGGAAAATGACTATTGCCAGAGCTGAGTAAATCTCAGGACTGGATGGATGGAAATACAAACATTTATGTCCCTTCTGTGATAATTACCTGCCTGCTTACAAGTTTTAGAAAAAGCTTTCAGCTATGCTTTAACTGTAGCAGACAATTACATGTAAACTGATTTTTTTTACTGTTTATGTTAAAGCTGCATTACATAGGAGGCTGGGACTGGTGAAGACAGAATCTGGTGCAGATGTTGATAGTAAGAAATCAGCTTCTAACTTCAGCTTAAAGCGGAGCTCCACCCAAAAGGGGAAGTTCCGCTTTAAGCCAAGTCAACCTGATCCCCAAGTACCACCCTACCCGTACCCTTCGCTCCTCACAGGACCTCCTTCTATCCTGCTCCCTGGTCTCTTCCTCCCATGCACGACTGCAGGACTTCTCCAGGTCCTCCCCTATCCTCTGGAACTCACTGCCCCAATCCATCCGACTGTCGCCTTCCCTCCCCACATTCAGGCGCTCCCTCAAAACCCATCTCTTCAGGGAAGCCTACCCCACCCTCACCTAACGCCCATTCTCCCTCATTCCTCCCACCACTTCATTCCCCTCAGCCACTTCATTCCCCTCAGCCACTTCCTATTGTTCCACTACCCCCTCCCTCCCACAGTTGTACTGTGCCATGTATTGTCCCCCCCCCCCTATTGTACAGCGCTGAGCAAACCCTTTGGCGCTATATAAACTCGATGTAATAATAATAATAATAATAAGCCTTTGTCTCCCACTCCCCAATAAGGATTGGCACCTTTGGGGAGTGGGTACCCGAATTTGACAGGTACCCACTCCCACTACCGCTGCGATCACCTAAGGCAGGGGTAGGCAACCTGCGGCTCTCTAGCTGTTGTGGAGCTACATTTCCCATGAGGCATTGCAACATTACAAAAATGACAGTTACAGCTATGACTTGCAGAGGCATGATGGAACTTGTAGTTTTGCAACAGCTGGAGAGCCACAGGTTGCCTACCCCTGACCTAAGGCGATCAGAAGCGGAAGTTGCCCTACCCCTCTCCCTCCCCGTGGTCTTCTGGGACACGTGACAGGTCACAGCAGACTACGGGGCCATTCACTAAGTGCAGCGCTTCTTGCACATGTGCAGTGGGCAACCGGCTGTGCAGCCGCAAGCTGTCACAGCCGGGTGCCCACACTGAAGATGCCGGCACCGGGGAGAGAAGACCGCTAGTGAAACCAGCGGTGGTGAGGACACCGCTGGATCGAGGGACAGGTCTGTATTTTAAAGGTCAGCAGCTACAGTTTTTGTAGCTGCTGACTTTTATTTATTTTTTTTTTCAGCTGAAACTTAAGGTTTGACAAAACCTGGAAGCTGATTGGTTACTACGCAGAGCTGCACCAGTTTTAGAAAATCTTCCCCATAGTGTTCAACTGATGTAGTTGGTGATGGTGACAAACACCAGACAATGCCAGGTAAGATCCAGCTAGAGAAACAAGACGTCACCAGCACATCTCTGATACTTCTCTCTGATTTCTTACTGGTCACTGTAGCTTACTGCACTTGTTGTTCTTTACACATTATTATTTATCTGAAAATTGATTAAAATTGGTGCTTTGTCCATATCAACTAGGTTTCAGTTTTCAACTAAAATATGAAATCTGAATTCTACGGGCCTCTGCCTCAGTTTTTCCCAAGTTTTCTGAAAGCCACCCAGTGATATGATGTCCAAAAGTGTAAGCTATGATCCAGCATCACGCAGGACTGATACTTTGTAGCAGGAAGGAAGAGGGGTCATTTTGGAAGGGACAGACTCCTCTTATCTGCCATCAAGTCCTATTTTACAGTACAGAAAAAAAAATGTGTATTTTTTTATGTTCTGGCTTCCAGCTTCCTCTGTCTGCCTGTCTTTTGGCTGCTGGCTACTCTGTACATCACGAGAAAGCAGCTTAATCCTCCCAGCCCTTCAAAACGGGGCATTACAAGCTTTAGTTTAAAAGTCCTTAATGGGTTTTTACAAGAACGCTCAGACGCTTCTCTCCTCCGAGCTGTCACATTATCTGAATAGATACCTGAGAATAGAGAGATGCTGCCGTGCCATAAATGAGTTTTTCTCTCTTTTCCAAAATAAGTATTTTACTTGGCTTATTACATCAAACATTGGAGCAGGAGAGTGACAGGTACTCATTTTAGAGGCTGTGAAGGGTGGGATAATGCCCCTCATTTAGCAATCATCTGACATGATTGTCATCTGCCTTCATTTTAAACCAGATTAATCCAGGACAGCTAGTACACTGAAGCTTGCCAAGTGCCCACATTCTTGGCTTTACCAGTAAATTACTGGCAAAATATGTGCCCAGATAGGATTGGCTTATATAAATTTAAAGAAGTCCACTTTTGTAAAAAAATAAAAATAAAAAATATATATATATATTGGTATATATATATATATATATATATATATATATATATATATATAAAACACCACTTTAAAGTGTCACTATACCCAGGACCCTACATTCACTATATCTGGTCTTCCACAGTACACACAACACAGTAATGCAGTTATTTTAGTAAATGTAAACTGCTAAATACCGTTTCTCATCAGCAGTATAGAGCAGTCTTGTGACTTCTATCAGTGTCAGGCTGAGCACTGGTTAAAACTTGTAGGAGGAGTTTTTATTCTGTTCTGACTGTCCTATAAGGCTGCATGACCTCTGACCCTCTGTCTGGACAGTGCTGATTGGCCCTGTGTTGATCACATGCACCCTCCCAAAGAGAGAAGAACGCTCTAGCAATACACACTAAACTGAGCATGTGCTGGTGCTCTGTCCTATCAGCAGGTGGATTGGGGACAGTAGAAGGGGAGGATCAGAGAAGACAGGACCAAAAAGCCTTTTTTACACAATGGGGAGGATCAGCCCCTTAGGTTCCATAGTGAGTATAACAAGCATGCTTTACTGTATATACAGACTGATTTTACTGTTGTGAGTTTAGTATCACTTTAAGCTCCGGAAGGTTTTCCCTCTTCCTGACCAGGCCATTTTTTTGCTATGCGGCACTACGCTACTTTAATTGGCAATTGCACGGACATGCAATGCTGTACACAAATGACATTTATATAATTTTTTTCACACAAATAAGTGTTTTTTTTTTTTTTTTGTATTTGATCACCACTGGGTTTTTTTCTATTATAAACTACAATATATCCAATAAAATATTTAAAAACAAAATCTAATTTCTTCATAAATTTAGGCCAAAATGTATTCTGCTATATGTCTTTTTGGTAAAAAAAAAAAATCCCAATTAATGTAAATTATTTAGTCTGCAGGAAAGTCATAGCGTCCACAAACAGTACTTTAATGTACTGATGACCGATCTCATTTCTTGAGGCCCTTAAAATGTCAGGACAGTACAAATACTACCCCCAAATTACCCCTTTTTTAGAAAGTAGACAGTCTGAAGTATTTAGTAAGAGGCACGGCAGGTGTTTTGAAGTTGTAATTTTTGTCACAACTTTTTGGAAAACTAAGAAATTAAATAAAATTTAGGGTTTTTTCTCACAATTTTTTACATACCGTCACCAGTACAGCGTCGTGATATGACTGGTGTGGTGGTGATCAGGGACACTGACTGGTGATGGCATGTTAATAAAAACCAAAACTTTTTATTCAATATTTCAAATATTTTTTTTTTGTTTTTTATTTTTGTACTTTCTTTGTAATACTTTTATCAGAGTAGTTCAGTGTTACCATAGTAACACTGCACTCCTCTGCAGGAGTTATCAAGGAATTTTTTTTTATTCCTGCGCTTTGATTGCTGGTACAATGAAGATCATTGTACCAGCAATGCTTTGAACTGTCATGAATGGGTTATGTTCATGACAGCTGTGCATACTAGTGATCTGTGATTGGCTACAGCTAATTACATGGTACAGGGTGCTGTGATTGGTCCAGGTAGCATTTGGTAGCTGTGGGCCAATCACAGTTCACTAGTAAAGGAAGAAAAGCTGTTATGAATCACATTGATTCATAACAGCTTTGTTGACATTGTGATCATTTGAGCATGGTATAGCTGCCCATTCATCTTGGCAAAATGTCTCCAGGTCATGTAAAGTCTTTGGTTGTCTTGTAGGAATTGCAAGTTTGAGATTTCCCCAGAGCGGCTCGATGATATTAAGGTCAGGAGACTGTGATGTTCACTCCAGAACCTTCACCTTTTTCTGCTGTAATCATTGGAGGGTCAACTTGGCCTTGTGCTTAGGGTTATTGTCATGCTGGAAAGTCCAAGAGCGTCCCATGCGTAGCTTTCTTGCAGAAGAATGCTAATTGTCTGCCAGTATTTTCTGATAACATGCTGCATCCATTTTGCTGTAAAATTTCACAAGATTCCACGTGCCTTTAGAGCTTATACACCCCCAAGACATCAGCAAGCCACCACCATGCTTCACAGTGAGGATGGTATTCTTGTCGTTATAAGCCTTGTTGACCCTGTCCAAACATAGTGCTTATGGTTGTGTCCATAAAACGTTATTTTGGTCTCATCCTTCCAGATTAGTGTGCCATAAGCTGTGAGCCATGTCAAGGTGTTGTCAGGCATATTGTACCCGGGCTTTTTTGTGACATTGGCACTGTAAAGGCTTCTTTCTGGCAACTCGACCGTGCAGCTCATTTTTGTTCTAGTACCGTCATATTGTGCTCCTTGAATCAACCACATCATCATTTTTCAGAACAACCTGTATTTCTCCTGAGGTAAACTGTAGGGTTTTTTTGTACCCCAAACAATTCTTCTGGCAGTTGTGGCTGCAATCTTTTTTTTGTCTACTTGACCTTGGCTTGGTATCAAGAGACCCATTGACGTTTCCACTTCTTAATAAGTGTTTGAACAATACTGACTATTATATTTAAGGTTTTGGATATCTTTTTATATCCTTTTCCATCTTTATAAAATTCCATTACCTTTTTACGCAGGTCTTTTGACAGTTCTTTTCTGCTCCCTGTGGCTCAGTGTCTAGCTTGCTCAGTGCATACAC
This sequence comes from Staurois parvus, assembly GCF_062004578.1. NCBI lineage: Eukaryota > Metazoa > Chordata > Amphibia > Anura > Ranidae > Staurois > Staurois parvus. The sequence continues at coordinate 21,052,967 of NW_028317947.1, forward strand.
GTTAGAGCTAACAAACTCATTGACTATTTATACGCAGACACTGATTTCAATTTAAAGAGCCACAGATGTGGGAAATTAACCTTTTAATTGCCATTTTAACCTGTGTGTCACCTTGTGTGTCTGTACCAAGGCCAAACATTCCAGGGAATGGAAACTTTTCATCAGGACCATTTGGGTGATTTCTGGTATCATTAATTAAAAAGCCAAACAATTATGTGATGATCAGTGGCTTCATATGATCACTATCCTTAAATAAGAGTTTTTTTGGCATGATCAGTTTCCAATATCAATGCCAACTTTTCATGCTTCTTGCGAAACTTTTGAGCACAACTGTAAAATATGGAAATTGCTATACAATTGTGTAACTTAAAGTGTATTTAAAGCTCTTAGAGGACGGCTAGGGGGGGTTGTTGAGGCTGTTCTGGAAGGGAAAGTCTTTTCAGACAGTTGTCACTGGCACAAGTGTCCCCATTGGAAAAATGACTCCCTTGTCCTGTGTTGTTGACAGCTCAAATAGTTGGATTCTCCCTCCTTTTCGTTCCTAAAGGCAAGGGTCACCAGGACAAAAGGAGAGGGTGAGTCTCTCCAGCGGGAGCACAGAACCACAGAAAACCAGAAATCCTGACAGGCGATGCTTATTCATGGTTTCTAATAATGATCTTCTGCATAATTAAGTGACTTATATATGCAATTGTTTTTAATAGCCAATTGTGTATATATAACATTTCATTAAAATAAAAAAGAAACTTGACAGGTGTTCCAAACCTTCCCCACTCCACTCAAAGCAGCAACAAATGCTTTGTCTTTAGGTTCACTTCTACCTGTGGGGTAATCAAAACCTTTGTGACCTGATTTTGACATTTCGTATGCACCAATTTACTCAGCAATAGCTATTTAACCATTTAACCATCTTACCAAGCGCTCCGTATCCGCTACCCCCCTGTCATTCCCTTCACTGGCTTCCGATTGCCCAACGCATAAAATTCAAACTACTAACATTGACGTACAAAGCTATTCATAATACTGCCCCAGACTACCTCACCGACCTGATATCCAAATACCACCCAACACGTACTCTTCGCTCCTCACAATACCTCCTACTCTCCAGTTCCCTGGTCTCCTCCTCCCATGCCCGACTCCAGGACTTCTCTAGGTCTTCCCCCATCCTCTGGAACTCACTACCCCAATCCATCAGACTGTCACCCTCCTCTCCTTTAGGCGCACCCTGAAAACCTATCTCTTCAGGGAAGCCTACCCCGCCCTCACCTAATTGCTGATCTCCTCCACTCTTCCTACCACTCCATCCCCCACAGCCATTTCCTCCTGTACCACTATCCCCTCCCTCCTAGATTGTAAGCTCCAAGGAGCAGGGCCTTCGAACCCCTCGTGTATTGTATTGTCTCATGTACTGTCCCCCACTATAATGTACAGCGCTGAGCAAACTTTTTGGTGCTATATAAATACTGTATAATAATAATTTTGCACTCAAAAATGATTTTCATTTTTTAATATCCATGGAGCCTTGGATTGTTAACCTTTTTTACTGGTAAAATAACCTGCTTTTTATAGTAAGCAGAGAAATGGACAAAAACAACGTATTTTTATTTATCCTGAGTACAGGCACCCCGAATATGTTCTAAGCTTTGACACACTTCAACACTGTATTGTCAATAAACAAATGCATAAATAATAGATTGTAGATATCAGGCGTTTTCTAGTACAATGGGTGTAATTCACCGAATGACCTGGAACAACGATAAAGTGGAACTAAACCCTCCTACAGCTAAGGAAGCTGCCATCTTAGCCTCTATTTAATCTGCAAGTTACCATAGTGCTACACTTGCGATCAGCTATGAGACCAGCTGTTTGTAGAATTAACAGAGCTAACATTCGCACATCAGTAACTGTGACAGTTCTCTTGTAAGACATGTCTTGAATGTAACTGTTTTGGGAATGAAGCCCGCCAAACTAACTTGTAGTAGAACTATGAAGTGATTAAATAAAAAAGATGTGATTGTGTTGACAAATCTTTCTGGGCTAAAAATTGTGTGGGCTTGCAAAAAGGCAAAAAAGTAAGATATCCAAAATGGTAAATAGGAGATGCATTAAAAACCATACATCAGTGTAAAGTTAATCTAAAATGACAGCTCTAAAATGATTCTTTTATGCACATACGTGCTTCCTGACTGTGTATGTGTTTGTGCATGTGTGGGAAGGAGGGACTTTTTTTTTTTTTCTTTTTTTTTTTTCTTTTTTTTTAAAACGTGATTTTTCCTTCTTTTTTTTTCGCTCTATCTTCTACTGTCACAAAAGGGCTAATAAGCATCCTATGTGGCATTAGTAACAGGTACTCTTTATGGAGATATCAGGGGTTCAGGAACAGACATCTGAATGCTTCCATAATGCACATCATCCTTGTTTGGCCCTCCCCTGCCCCTCTCCGTCAGCACTGGGGTCACATTAGCAGAGTGAGGGAGACAAACTGAGAGAGACACCCTGGAATACTAGTCAGTACCGGTGTACAAAAGTGTATTTGCTTTGGAAGAATAAATCACCTCTAACGTTGGGTGTACTGGATGTGTGTAGAATAGCTTTTTACATTTTAGATTGGGGTGTGTTGAGATTATCCATAATTGTAAATGGTGCCTTGACTGAAAGAAGGTTGAAAGAAACTGTTCTACAATAACTAGTGTGATCACCTGAAATCTTTTCATACATTGTGACATCTGGCTTGCATTAGAAGGGTTGGCTGTCTAAGTTGACAGGTAGAAATGGAAAGTAGTTAGGTGGAATTTATAGGGCAGGGATCAGTTGACTGGTCCCTGACCACCCAACTGCAAATGTAAAAGAGCTCTAATGGGGACTGCAACTTCTGACTTCTCCTTCTGATATTGCCAGCTGCATGGCTGTTGCCTTCTCTCCGCCCATCAGAAAACCTCTGAAAAGTAATCTGCTGCCGATCCACACATCTAAACTTAGCCTCACTCTTGTTATAAGTTTCCTTTAAAGCAGAACACCAGGCAAGTGTCTACATACACTATTTATATTATTATTATTATTATACAGTATTTATAAAGCGCCGATAGTTCGCTCAGCGCTGTACATTACATTTATATGCTAATAGTTTTACATTTCAATGGATATGTTATCCTGTAAAGACAATCTTGCCATTCAGATAACTTCGCCAAGTCAGTGACTTAATTTTTGTATACTGTATTTAGAGAGACTGTCACTTTTCAGCCTATCAATGTAACTTCACTTTGAATAGGCAAAGATCACCTCTTCCTCCCCAGAAAATGCCTTTTATATGTTTTTCTCTCCAGAAAGACCACACCAATTTTGTTCAGGCACCATCCACAGTCACCATCTATTTTTTGGACTCTGATGCCAGTTCAGAGATGACAGCCATGTAAATCCTGGTGCAGTTCTACTTTCTGTCTTCACAAATCAGCTTCTTGCCTTGTAACTGCAAAGTTACAGTGTTACAGTATGATCAACGTGGGGGAGAGGAGACTGCGGAAATGATTTCTTAACTGCAGCAAAATGATAACATCATCTCAACTTGGGTAAAGGCACTTAACTGGGGTATAAACCCTATGATACTGTTGCTGTATATTGAGAAGCATCGGAAATGCATTCTTGCAGACTTAGATTGGTGAAAGGCACTTTAATTGGTATTTTTCCTGCCTTCCAGATGTTCTAAAAGGAAATCCCAAAGTACAAACTATTATGCAGGTCCCATCCATTGTATTGGTTACACCACTAAAGTGTTTTTATTGTGTGAATTATGTTTGAGACATACGCTGATTGATGATGGGCATTTACATTTCAAACATGAGACTCCAGTGCTTTATTCTCTGATTCTACAGTTTAATAACTGGGATGTTTCTGCCCTAAAGATATGTGAGTCGGTCCATGGCATACATTCCATCCCTGTAAATGTTACAGTGTTCAGATAATTGTGTGAAATAAGAAGATTAAGTGATTATGGGGTGGGAAACGTATATAAAAGAGATGTTGTAAGTGTCATTTCTTTTATATGGGGATTGTGAGAATTTTATATTTTTTTCTTAGAAAAAGGCACCATGCTGGGATGATGGGGTGGAGGCCCCCTTAGTAAAGTGGAGTATTAAAATGAGTTGAAAGGCTTGTTTTTCTAATTAACAAAGGTGTAGCCACAATTTGGTTGGTTTGTGGGAGGAGCTGTAAATAAAGTGGTTCTGTTAAATCATTAACATGGTTTCCATGTTTCTCATGTACATTTGTAATCAAGTTACTCTTAGATTTTGGAAATATGCAAAGATCGTTTTACCTTTTCTGATACTATGTGTTATAGTCCATGTCATAGTCCATACTATCTGTGCCATAGTCAATACTATTTTCTATTTCATTCATACCATAGTCCATGCTTAACCATTCCTCATAGTCTATGCTATTCGTGCCATATAATACATGCTTTGCATGTCATAGTCCATGCTATTTATGTCTTAGGGTCATTTCACACAATTGCATTGATCTGCATTTTCGCACAGCTGTAAAACACTGATCAATGGAAGGACATCTGAAAAACAGTCATTTCCAATGTGCCCTATTCACATCATAACACTGCATTGTGCTAAAATGCAACATATATGCATTTTAGCGCAACACAACGGCTGTAAGCAGATGTCAACAATGCTAAAAAAAAAAAAAAAAAATGCTGTAGGACCCTTGACCAGACCCTCGTCACACTCTTGACACTCAACTGCCATCAAAATGGATGTCAATGGATGTCAGACTCAGCACGCCCATTAAAATGAATGGAAATGTACAACCATTTTCCATCCATTTTAGAGCCAGTCAGTGTGAATAGGCCCTTAGTTTATGCTATTCATACCATATGACTTTTAGAAATGATTATTATGCAAATCTTTGTAGACCATTTTTTTACATTCCTTTATTTATATTTTTCTACGCATTTATTTGCAAGCCGAGCTGTTAAGGAAAAGTGACAATTGCTGTACAGGGGTAAAACGGTCAACTTTTATTCATTTAAACCTTTTTTTTTTCCAAAAGAAGAAAAACAGTATCTACTGTGTTAATGCCAGACTACATTATGCATTTCATTTTTGATTTTGATCTTTTATATTGAGTTAATCATCAACACATTTTTTCCTCTTTCGTTCATTGACGGACACAGCATCTTCTATTCTTGACCATGGGGTTATATCGCCACCTACAGGAGTAGGACACTAGGCAGAGAAAAGAGACTGCACCGCCTATGGGTAGTCCTGGCTGACATCAAACCCCTCGCTGCATAGGCAATCCAATTCTTTGTACCTAGTATCAGGAGTAGTGACCAAGCTCCCATCAGGGACATGTGGTTCCATAGCATTTTGTTTCCTTTTTTTCTTTTTTCCTGAGGAGATCTTCTATCAGCAGCCAGGTTGGGCGACGGGCTGGATAATATAGATCAAAAACATATAAATATTTATATATAAAATCAAAAACAGAATCACTGAGTTGGAAAAAGGATCACCCCCTTGTCAGTATTTTGTTGAACAACCTTTTGTTTTAGTTCCAGCCTTCAGTCGGTTGGGATATGTCTCTACTAACTTTGCACATTTAGACTTTGTACTATCTGCCCGCTCTTCTTTGCAGAACTGCTCAAGTTTAGTTAAATTTGATGGGGACTGTTTGTGGACTGAGGTCTTCAAGTCATTCCACAGTTTTTTAATAAGTGTTTAAGTCCGATCTCTGACTAGGCCATGCAAGGACATTCACCTTTTTCTCCTTCAACCACTGTTTGGTCATTTTTGCTGTGTGCTTTGGGTCATTGTCATGTTGGGAGAAAAACCTTCTTCCCATTGACAACTTTCTGGCAGAGGGCAGCAGATTTTCCTCAAGAATTTGATGGTATTTTGCCCCATTCACTTTTTCCTTCTATCCTGACAAGTGCTCCAGTCCCCCCCATAACAGGATATTACCACCTCCATGCTTTACTGTAGGAATGGTGGGTTTTGGAGGGTGAGCTGTATTGAATTTCGGCCAGACATATTGGTTAGTGTTGAGGCCAAATAATTCAATATTCAATATTAGGCTCATCTGACCAGAACACCTTTTGTCGCCTCAGAATTCTCAGGGTGCGATTTGTGCAAAGCTCAGCCTTGATTACATGTGGCCTTTCTTGAGAAGTGGCTTTTTTTTTTCTTGCAACCCTCCCATAAAAGCCACATTTTGTGAGGAATTTGTGATATTGTTGTCATATGCACACAATGACAACTATTTGTCATAAATTCCTGCAACTGATTCAGAGTTGCTGTAGGCCTCTTAGTAGCCTCTCTGACCAGTTTCCTCCTGGCTCTTTCATCCAGTTTGGTGTGACGCCCTGATTCAGGGATGGTCTGTGTTCTGCCAAATACCTTCCACTTCTTAATAATAGACTTCACTGTGTTTCTAGGCATTGATAAAGCCTTTGAAATTGTTTAGTATCCATCTCCTGACTTATGCCTGTTTACTCTACTTTAACCCGGAGATCTTTTGACAGAGCCTTGCCACCCATAATTGATTGCTTGCTTCAGTTGTACTGACAGGGACTGAAATGCTCCAGGAAAGCTCTTTTCATGCTGAGTTAATCAAAATGACCACAGTTGAAAGTCAAATGGCTTTGTGTGCCATTGAGAAGATGATTAGGTACACCTGATTGAGTTTACAAGTCATTGTTAGGAGAGGGGGGGAGGGGTGATCCTTTTTCCAACTCAATGATTCTGTTTTTGAATTATTGGATTTTTTCTTGGTGTTATATTTTTTACTTGGATGTTAAAAGTTGAGTAAATACAGCTGGATTAAAATGGAGTAAATACAGCTTCATGTCAGGCTGCAAGGCAACAAAATCTGATTATTTTAAAGGGGGTGATTCTTTTCTTTCCCTACTGTACCATTGCACCTGGAAGGCTTATATCTTATGGTGTGAGGCTGCGGGTGTTCATCCGCGTTCCTTCTCGGTGGCTAGGATATTGGCCTTTCTGCAACGGGATGTTGAGAAGATGTTGGTGTTAAGTACCATCAAGGACCAGGTTTCTGTTCTGGTCATTTTCTTTCAATGTCTCCTAGCCACACACTCTTTGATCCATACTTTCATTCAAGGAGTTTGGCATGTGGTGCCTCCAGTGCGCTCCTCATTGTCACCTTGGGATCTGAATATGGATTTTTATGTTCTTCAACGACCTCATTTTGAGAATATTAGGAAGATTCCCTTTCTTACACTGTCCTAGAAGGTGGCTTTTTTAGCTTTTTATCTCTTCTGCTTGCAGGGTGTCACAGTTGGCGGCCTTGTCCTGCAGATCTCCTTAGTTGGTTGTTCTCAAGGACAAGGTGGTTCTCCGTCCATGCCCTTCTTTTCTTCCAAAGGTGGTCTCTGCTTTTCATTTGAATGAGGACATTGTCCTACCTTCCTTTTGTCTTTGTCTATCGCATCCCAAGGAATTTGCTCTGCACGCCCTGGATGTGGTTTGGGCAATTTGGGTGTATCTGTGTGCTACCGAGTCTTTTCATAGGTCGGACAGCACAGAGCAAAGAGCTGAGTGTAATCTGACATCTGAGTGAAGGGAATGGACACACCCCCTTCAACACAGCCCCACTGAGAAACCTGAGGAAACAACAAAAACATGTACATTGTCATCTTAGTGAGGTTGTCAGTCATCTGCTTTGTGCTGAGGGAGACACAAGTGTCACCATGGATTGCCTGGTGTCAGGGAAAACTGCCAGAAGTTGCACATGCAGATTGCAGAGGAAGGAGTGTATTGCCAGTGTAGATGATACAGACTTGGGCAGATACACACTATATGAAGATTTGCAGTTCATTTTGCATTTCAAAGGTTTCCAACCACTTTAAATTTGTACCGTATTTACATTTTTTTTTTAGTCTCTTATCTTTTCTAGCTGGTGTATCCTAGATTCATATAACTGCACACCCAACAAATCCAGTGCTGTCCTGCTGTAATCCACTGTACTCTGCTACATGCCGGGGCCTGTGCCCCCATCTTTTTTCCTTGCGCTATTGGGAGCCCGTTGTCTCTTCTTGGTTCTTGCATCGAACCCACTGATGATGCACTGCCAGGTCCATCCTCCCATGCTGTTAGATGCCCCAGGCTGAAGCCTTCTGGAATATATAATGTGCCTTTACTAGGAGGCTCCTGGATCAGGGACAGGGTAGACTGGACTTAGAATACATAAAAAAGTACATAGACACAAAAAGGAAAAGGTTTTTTTCGATTGTGGAAGGGGGAGTGATACAATGAGCAAAGTGTTTTTTTTATTTTTGGAGTGATGTCCATCTAAAGCAGCTCATAGATGGATAATTTTTTTTTCATTCAGCCAGCGGGTTGAACGAAAATACTAACCTGATTCCCTAGTCCACACATTCAATCCTCGACTTCTGTAGAGCCTCCCTGCCCATACAGAGGGTGAAATTTGGCCAGTCCTCTCTGAAACAGACGATTTTTGATCCTTGTTTGGCCGACTTAAGACTACCTTATCTACAGAGCGACAACGCTGCCATGATTTGACTGCAGTAAGTATAAGATTGTCACCTTTTTACAAGTAGAGGAAAATCAATGGATCTACTGACAGGATCAAAAAGTAATAAAACTGTTTCGTGTAAAACTAAAGCAGCTGTGTTATTGTTAGTGACAGACGCCATCATTTTTTACATGTTTACTTTTGACCATATTTATGCTTTAAAGTCATACTAAAGGCAAAGTCAAAAATGACATATATGATGTAGCCTGTAACTAGTATTAACAAAGCAGTCTTTGTTTTTCTGAGTCACCCCTTTTAGTTTTTTAATCTGTTAATCCTGCTTTTTCTTCAACTTCCTTTAACAGACCAAGCTGTGCAGCAAAAGTGGAAGTTTGAGGGTCGACATGAACCATTTAACACTGACAGGGGTACTTAGAATGAACTTTTACACCTTTCATCAAAACCTTTATCTCAAAACAATGTTTTTGTAACTGCTTAAAAAGTATGAGATGATCATTTAATGACCATGCTTTCTTATACTGTACTGTATTACCTGCACCGGCCGAAGGTTGACTGCCAGTATATTGTGGGCCTGAACACCTTATCTCTATCTCCGCTATTTGGCACTGGTTCTGTCTTTGTTGTTTAAATTAAAAATTATTGAACAGAAAGTGTGAGATGGAGTTCGGTTTTAATTGTATGGTTGCTTAACTAGTTGCCGACCGCATATAGCCGAATCACGGCTGCACTGCGGCCGGCCAGTTCTGGGTGGACGTCATGTGACGTCCTCCCAGAACGCGCTCTCCTGCGCGCCCCAGGGGGCGCTCACCCAGCGATCTCCGTGATCGCTGTGTCCTACGGACACAGCTGATCACGTGATGTGGTAAAAGGTCAATCACAGCGGCCTTTTACCACGTGATCAGCCGTGTCCAATGACACGCTGATCACAGGGAAATGCAATTGCCGGTTCTCGGCTGCACTTTCCTCACGCTGTCAGATTGTGAGGAAAGTACTGCCGAGAACCGGCAGTTGTCAGAGCGAGGATCGGCACCGATCGTCAGGGCACTGATGATCGGTGCCCAGCAGTGCCACCCACAAGTTCCGCCCACCTGTGCCCAGCAGTGCGCCCACTAGCTCCACCCACCTGTGCCCAGCAGTGCACCCACCTGTGCCCAGCAATGCTCCACCTGTGCCCAGAAGTGCCAGTGTCACACACCTGTGCCCAGAAGTGCCACCCACCTGTGCCCACCAGTGCCACCCACCAGTGCTGCCCACCCACCAGTGCCGCCCACCAGTGCAGCCCAGCAGTGCTGCCAGTCAGTGCCGCCAGTCAGTGCCCAGTGGTTGTGCCAGTCAGTGCCGCCAGTCAGTGCCCAGCAGTGATGCCAGTCAGTGCCGTCTATCAGTACCCATCACCAGTGTCACCTATCAGTGCCGCCTATCAGTGCTGCATATTAGTGCCGCCTATCCGTGACACCTCATTAGTGCTGCCTATCAGTGCCCTTTAGTGCTGCCTATCAGTGCCCATCAGTGCCGCCTATCAGTGCTGCCTCATCAATGCACATCAGTGAAGGAAAAAAATTACCTGTTTGAAAATTTTGAAATAGAAACGAAGAAACTTTTTTTTGTTTATAGCGCAAAAAGTAAAGCGCCCAGTGGCGATTAAATACCACCAAAAGAAAGCTCTATTTGTGAGAAAAAAATGATCAAAATTTCATATGGGTACAATGTTGCATGACCGCGCAATTGTCAATCAAAGTGCGGCAGCGCTGAAAGCTGAAAATTGGCCTGGTAAATAAGGGGGTATAAGTGCCCGGTAGGCAAGTGGTTAATGTAAATTCCATCAAAATCTACTAATCCACCTAACTCTACCCTCTCCAGACAGTCCAAGTGTGTCTCTGTTGCTCTTTCGTAGATAGAGGAGCCACCCCATGACAGAAAGTGTATTACCGGCCTGATCACCAGTTAAAAATAAAGGAAAAACTGAAAACGAATTCAGCTGCAGGATTTTTTGTTTTTGAGTTTAGATACTGTATTAAGCGGTTTAGGTGAACTATACTAGAGAAGGGACATAGGATGGAACCTTGTCTGCAGTTTTTCATAAAACAATGAAGCCAAATTTCTCAACAGAAAATCAGCAATCGTTTACCAGCAAAGGGGAGACCAATGGAATTTCGTAATCTGACAGATGTGATGGTCATGGCGGGGTTAAATCTGTCTTTTTCTCTTGGGTAAATGGTTCCTTGCAATGGAGCACCTGTGCGTCTATGTATCCGGCTTAAGCAATAATGACTTATGCTGACAGGAATCTATTTTTTGCCTAAGCAGTCTGGCATACTAAAACATGGGCAGGAAAATATTCCTCGTTTAATACATACCTTTATAACAATGTGTCTCCCAGTGGTTTCCCTATCGGCCAAGTCATCAGGAAACACAAAGCCTATAGATTTTTACTGTATTACTGATATTTCCTTCTATTTAAATATAACTCCTCAACAAGGTCATATAGCCTGCTCCAAGGTCATGTGATTACAATGGGTTTTTACTGTTGTTTTCACTGTGTCCTTATGTGTAATATTTTTTGAGACATAAAGAAGCGATGATGCCAGGAAATTTGAGGCTGGCCAAACAGCACTGTCTGTTGTGATACACTCTGTGCTAGGATAGCACAGACCACAATGGAATTGGTGGGCCCCTAAAACGTAGTGTGATGGGAAGTGGAAGCTGGAGAACTCAAGCCTGCCCTATATACATACCTACCATTTTTATGGGATAGGAAAAGGAAACTTTTTGGCAAAAGTACCCAGATTTCCACAGTCTTTTGTTATATAAATATTTCAGTGAGGAGAAAGCAAACCATCAACAATGCACATGCAGAAGACACACATTAATTTACTGGCATCTATGAACGGTTCTACATAACAAAAGGCACCCAAGCTACCTAAAGTATACCCGTTCTTACCAAAAACATAGGCAAATGCCATCGGGGAAGAAAAGTACATTTCTGTGCATGTAAATCTAGACATCTTCATAAGTATCCCAGGAGTTCTTTTATACTTCTGTGCCTGTTTTGTACCTCTATTATCATAAAGCTTGGGATTTGCCGAATTGGGCTCCTTAGATTTAGGGGCCCCGAGACCACTCAGGGAGAAAGTTAATAGTATGCGCAGGTCCTTGCATGTACATATGTTTGAAACGGTCCTAAGAATCCACAGTCCCATGAATGGCCTCGTCAAATAGCAAATAATGGAATGGATTGCTAAAAAAAAAATTCTACCACTGTGAAGATAAATCTGATCCCCAGGAGTTCCTGGTCAGAGGTTGCTTGCACTGAGTGAATTTTGGATAGTTCCTGATGAACCGGGTGAAATTCACATAGTGGACATCCTTTGATTAAAAAATTGTTGCCAGAGCACTGGCTGCGTCCAATCAGATGTGGCTGCTGTTCAGATTTTCTGACAGCTGCGGGTACTACAGATTTGTCCATCTGCACTGTATAACATGGATAGAGGCTACAGGCTGAACGAAAATATCTGTGTATGGCCAGCTTTAGTGTACAGCCATCTTTACAATTTTTTTGCATTAATCTTAATAATTATTTTCACATTATTCATAAGATGTTCATTTTTTTGCTTGGCTGTGTTTAAAGTGGTTGTAAAGTTTTTTTTTTTTTTCTTCTTTTTTTTTTAATTAATGAATTCTCTGCATTAAGTTAAAAAAAGCTTTTTTGTACAACTTCACCCCTGCCACCCCCCCCCCCCCAAATATTTACCTGATCCTGATCTCGGTACAGCTCTCTCTCTCTCTCTCCTCTCTCTCTTCCCTCTCCCCTCACTTTCTTTCTCCCTCTCCCCTCACTTTCTCTCTCCCTCTACCCTCACTTTCTCCCTCCTTCTCCCCTCACTTTCCCTCGCCCTCTCCCATCACTTTCTCTCTCTCGCTCTCCCATCACTTTCTCTCTCTCGCTCTCCCCTCACTTTCTCTCTCTCGCTCTCTCTCCCCTCACTTTCTCTCTCTCGCTCTCTCTCCCCTCACTTTCTCTCTCTCGCTCTCTCTCCCCTCACTTTCTCTCTCTCGCTCTCTCTCCCCTCACTTTCTCTCTCTTGCTCTCTCTCCCCTCACTTTCTCTCTCTCGCTCTCTCACTCCTCATTGACTCCTGCTGCTGTAAATCAAATCCAGTGATGAGGGAGCAGGGGACAAGGCCGTTTCAACAGACTCACAAAGGCTTGGAAGCGACCTCACACAAGTACCCCACACTAGCAAGCGGCTTGCTAGGTGGGGTACTCGAAGGCAGGAGGAGCCAGGAGCGTGGACAGGAGATCCCAGAAGAGGAGGATTGGGGCTGCTCTGGGCAAAACCATTACACAGAGCAGGTACAGTTCATATAAAAAGATTTAAAAAAAAAAAAAAAGAGATTTTAAGATCACTTTAACTGCCTCCCGCCCACCATATAAGGAAATGACGGGCAGGCGGCGGCTCTCTCGTTCTGGGAGGATGTCATATGACATCCTCCCACTCTAACTGCGCATGTGTGCCGATCGGTGGTGCGCTGTGTCCCTGGGACACAGCGGATCACCGATCACAGTAAAGAGCCGATGACACAGGCTCTATCATGTGATCAGCTGTGTCCAATCACAGCTGATCGCATGTAAACAAGGAATGCCGAATATTGGCAGTCCTCTCCTCATGCTGACAGCGCGTGAGGAGAGGAGAACCAGTAAGTGTCATTCCTCAGAGGGGACATCTACACTGATCAGCAGCGCTCTGAGGGAGAACATGCAAACTCCAGGCAGGTAGTGCTGTGGTTGGGATCCAAACCAATGACTCTAGTGTTGCCAGGCAGAAGTGTTAACAATTTAGCCACTGTGTCTCCCATTAGGTTTAATACTAGGAGTATTGGCAAGGTAAGGGGAGTAACTCAAAGTAAATTTTCAGTACTTAAAGTACAACTAGGCAATTTTTTTTTCCATTTTGGACAGTGTGGAGATTGATTAGAACACCTGGCCGTTTTACTGCTGTCTGTCAGGGTGCTGGTATGGCATATGGCGGTGATCATGGTTCTGGTACGGCTTATGGAAGTGATCAGGACGTTAATGTGACTGTGTCCGGGCGATAAACCGATCGTGGGGCCCCTGGGTGCACGCTCTGTGAGCTGCTCAGGAGCCGCCGATGTGAGCTGCCGTACAGGTACGTTAACCTGCATTGGCAAAGCTTCCCATCCACTGTCTATAGGCAATGAGCGGACGAGAAGAGGTTAATGTGCAGGGATTTCCGGTCACTTCCTGTTTTGGCTATGGGACAGGAAGTGAAGGGAAATCTCACCAATGGAAAACAGATGGCAAAAAAAATAAACTGACAGGAGTTATAACCCACCCTTCCTTTATCCAAAATGGAAAAAAAAAATTTGCCTATAGTTCTACTTTACACATCATGCCTAAACGATGGACAGAGGTTGTTGGGTGCAGAAATAAAAAGCAAAAAACAGCAGATTTAAAGCTGTGTTCTAGGAAATGGTAAGTGTTTAACATCTGGCCAGTACTAGTTGGAACTGGAGTCATTAACAAATACCATCTAGCAATGTATGACGGTCATCAATAGCTGACCATCCCCCAGCATGTACTGTAAGAGACATGTAACTCAATGAAAGGAGCTGCTGCAGGTGATTTAACCATTCAGTGTTCCTAATGCCCTTTTTTAATTTTTTTTTTAAACATAATTTTAAAATCTCTTTTGCTAAACTGTTGAAAACGTGCAAATAATGACAAACTAGACATTCAGGGGCTGGTGTGGTGCTAAAGCTAGTATATGGGGTGTTTGTGGCCAGTTGTGACCCTTTGATGGATTTCAAGGAACCACGCACAGTTCCATTCCAAAATTCGTTGAGTACACAGTCTCATGCTCAGAAACTTATGGAGGATCTGGATAGCATTTAGGTGAGGGTTAGGGACTGATGTGAATGTACAATATATATGTAAAGCGCTGTGTAAATTGACGGCGCTATATAAGTACCTGAAATAAATAAATAATACTATCATGTAATCACAGTGCGGAAAAACTAATGTTTTCTCCAAGTACTGTAGATCTTTGATGGCAAACTTATTGGTCTTAATTAGTTTAGTGAACATCTCCTTTTCAGTCTACTCGCCCTAGGAGGGACTACTAGACCAGTGCAGATTTTCTTTTCATATCAAACCCCTCCCAGATCAGATGGGAAGTACTTTCTCCCCTTTTCTAGTCTTGATCATCCATAAAAGCTATCCTGAACCGCGCACCTGGAGGAGTCGTAAGCACAGAGTATAAGGCAGTGGTTCTCAACCTGTGGGTCGCGACCCCTTTGGGGGTCGAACGACCCTTTCACAGGGGTCCCCTAAGACCATCAGAAAACACATATTTCCGATGTGTAAAGAGCAGCTACTGTGTAGAAAGCAGCTGCTGTGTTGAAAGCAGCTACTCTGTTAAAAGCAGCTACTGTGTTGAAAGCAGCAGTATTGGAGGTAAAACGACACTCATGAATTAAAATTACTGGGTAAATAATTTTATGGTTGGGGGTCACCACAACATGAGGAACTGTATTAAAGGGTCACAGGATTAGGAAGGTTGAGAACCACTGGTATAAGGTATAATACAAATGATAGCAAGAGACAGAGACATAAATAAAGATCATAAATCCCCAGTGAATAACACAAAATCCGTAGCTGGCTTTGGTCTCAAAAAAAATTTCTTAGTGGGAAGCCATGTATTTCTGAAGAAGTCAGATAATCCAGCTAAATGGCTAATATAAAAAAAAGCTTTGTGTAGCTAAAGCCAAGACCTACCATGTGTGTATATATATTTTTAGGGGTGTTTAGAGTGGTGTGTGGCTAGGATCCCTGTCATGTTTGTATTGCTGTTCTGTGTCCCCACGAGGTAGTCTCACTCTCTCTATTTGTTCTGGTGACCACTGTCATCAGGACTGAAAGTACGGGGAATGCAACATTTTGAATTTTTTAGGTGAACAGGAATAGAGGAGAAATTTTCCAATAGGAAGATTTGTTCTGGTGACAACTAAGGCCCCTTTCAGCTCACAGATCCCCTGATTGAAGCAGAGCAGGAGAATGACACATCTGTTTTTCACTGAGTGTTTCTGCAGCAGACATGGACAGGGCTCTTTTTGTTGGTCTGGAATGGTCCCAGTGGTAGGCGGGTGTAAAAGGATACAAGTCCATTTACACCTGCCTGTCCATAGGAATGCATGGACCTTCTGATCAGGTCTGCTAAAAACTGACAGGCGGACCTGATCCAATTGCCCATGTGAAAGGGGCCTAAGAGCAGATTTACCTCACTCAAGAGATTTCCTTTCTCTTCCTGTTGTGTTGAAAAAAATCTCTCAAAGGATACACAAATGACAAAAGTGACCAGTTATAACCATTCCCTGTGAAACGAAAAAAAAAGTTGGCTTTAGATACTGTATAGAGAGAAAACAGGTGGCGCACACACCTAGTGCAGTATCCAAGGTTTATTGTAGGAGTGAAAGAATAATAAAAATACTCATAGACGAAGCATGTATCTAAAAAGCATAGAAAAATGACAATGACCACAACGGCAGGCAAGGTGTTCTCACTGTCAGTGCGGTCAAATGGCTGACGCGTTTCGGGGACGAATCCCTTTCCTCAGAGCTGATGACCAGCCTCTGATGCAGATGTATGATGAATGGAAAGTAGGAGCCTTGCTGACAGTGAGAACACCTTGCCTGCCGTTGTGGCCATTGTCATTTTGTATGTTTTTATTATTCTTTCTATCCAGTGGCTGATTTCCCCATCTGAGGAGGGCTGCACCCCTGAAGCATTTCCTTTGGTTGTCGCTGTCCTGGTACCCTTGGCTTCCCTTTTTGCTGTGCATATCCTGAGGCGCTGGAGAGTACATACGATATCCGGTTTAGACACTGTATAATTTAAGTTGGTATAAAGTATAATCTGAGAACAAAGCTGGTAAATAAAAGAAAGTAGTTGAGGTTGGGACCTTAGATCACAAGGGCCCAGAAGCAGTTGCACCTTCACCTATACAAAATGTAATTTCAGGAGACCCAAAGAGGATACTTTAACCCATTATATAATCATATTTAAATTAACTCCAAAATATTGGGGTTCGTTGATAGAACATTTCCAGCGGAGGACTTTCACATGGGACATCTTGACCACATCTCCTCCCTGTAGCGGGGACATTAATAATCCAGCAGGAATTTTGATGAGGCTCTTGGAATTTTCCGCAGCACATTCCTTTCCCAGAGACAGGAATGAGTTGAGCAGCACGTGAATCAGAGCTGACAGACCTTGTTTACCCCTGACAATGGAAGCTGCTCGGTAGACTCAAAAGCGTTATTGGATCAGACCACAGTCTGTGCAGGGTTCCTAAATGTTCTTTCAGAAAGATGTCTGGATGGCACTAGAGGTGATCTCCACACACATTTGTGTACCTGCTGATGGTCACCATCTCTTTACTTTTCCTTGTCTGTCTTCTTTTGCTATAGAATTAGTAATTATTTTATTTAACTTTTCATTTTTGCAGCTTTCTTTCACCTCCTCACCTTTCTTCTCTAGCTTCCTTTCATGTAGGTCCCAATTTCTTTTCATATCCTTCCTCTCCTGTCTCTTCCTTCCTCAGTCTTTCATTACTTCTCTTTATAACTCCACAACTACTGCTTTGCCATGTCTGCGTTAATAAAGCTGTACAAACAGCATCAGTGAAACGTAATAACCTCTAGCAACCAATCAAGCCTTAGTTTACTAAAGTTGGATGAGTGAAAGATGCATTTTGATTGGTTTCTGTGAATGAAAGAACATCTGCCACCCTCGGACTTCCCATGAACAGTCCTAAAAATCCAGACTAAGCAGCTCTAGATGCCCGATGAATGCCAATAACTTTCCAATTTAAAATGTAAAAAAAAAAAATCACATCGGTGATTAAAATTCACACTTCATATCAGCCAGAAAGTACTTCTTTCTCTTCCATTATTGCAGTAGACTTTGCTGACATTCCCAGTCTCCTGTCATCCCATTGCATCCCCTCAGTGTGCAGTTGCCCTCCAAGACTGATCTGTCAGCCTGCCTATACCGCACCTGCACTCCTACCTCTGCTGCAAGATGTACAGCCAGGGGCGGACTGACCATTGGAGCACTCGGGCACTGCCCGAGGGCCCGGGGTCAGTAGGGGGCCCCATGAAATGCCCCTGGTACCTTTTTATAGGCTTTTTTGAGTGTGGGCAAGGACACAGGGGCCCCATGATCCCTTATTGCCCGGGGGCCCCATGAGTTGTCAGTCCGCCCCTGTGTACAGCACATGTATATGTTCACACAGCACATGTATATGTTCACACACCACCCTTACAGCGATTTGCTCACATGGCGTTCATGCACCCACATTTGTAAACACTCCTAAACATATGAATACATTTGCAAAAGTATAACAAACATGTCCTACTTTAATCTAAATGACAGTTTGTTCTGAACTGCACGACAGTGGTTTCCAATGTTGGATTTCTTTGGGAGAGTCACGCAATGATTAAAGGCAAGAAAAAGTAACTGTTATATGTACAACAGCTACAATATTTATTAACAGCGGTAAATGTATTATATGGGGAGATGAAAAGTCAGTCATTAAAATCTCTTAACACGGTAAGCAATTTCTAAAGTTGATTTTAATCTCTTTAAAATAACATCTGGTGATCCTGCCAAGAATGTCCTTGTCTAGACACTTCCTGTTATAGGGTGACAACTTTCTTCCAGTTTTGCACTTGCATTGTCAGGCTGTCACATGCAGCCTTGGTTGACACTACAAGCGGGCATGCTGATGCACATTGCATAGGCATGGTCCACCTTTGTCATCATCAGGAAACAGGTCCTGAGTAATGTGCAGCTATTGCACCTGTTACCAAATCAGCTGCTAATGAGACCTGTCTGTTATCACACTAATAAAAATGTCATTAACAGGTCAATTTTACAAGTTCAGTTTCAGTTCCTATACACTGCTCCCCATTTCAAGCCCTGATGAGGGGGTTGTTCTTGGATCACTGAAACATGTTGACTTTCTTAATCTTCTGTATATGTAAGAGAGTGCAGCTCTAAAAAAAAAACCCCCGAAGACGAAACACGTTGGGTGGAACCACCATTTGCTGACATCACGCCGCTGCTGCTGATGGTCGAAGCGGTGGCTTTCTTGGTACACTTTTTATGCTTTTTGATTTCTGTCAACACGTGGATACTTTTTAATGTTCTAATAAATGATACACTATGTTCAACCTTATTGGCTCCTGTGGTGAGCTGTTCTCTCTAGGACAAGGGCTGACTTCCCATCCGAGTGACCAGGACGAATTTGGTCCGGTTTAACCCTTTGGCCACCTTCCATTCTCAGATGTTTAATGCTTGATTGCCTGTTACCAGTTTTCATCTGGTGAGTGTACATCCGAGAGAGGTGGTGGATTCTTTTGTGATCATCAGCACATTTGCATTCTGCACCTTAACCTCCTCGGCGGTATGATTATTTCCGATTTTTTGTGCAGAAAGTGGTACCATCTTTTTGCATGGAAATATGTAGTTTTTTATTGTAGGCTGTAATTTTTAGGAATAACTCACTGAAATCTGTCCGAACAAGAGTCTAATAAACATCCCGGGTAGGATAAAATTTGAAACACGAAATCATAAATTATAATTTAATAAATAATCATAAAAAATAATAATATAATAAATTTAATTCAATAATATAATCAAACCAAAAACACTGAAATTTGAAATACAGAGGCAAATTCGCACATCGCTGAGCAAAGTCGCAAAATCGTTTTCAGTGTCTGATGAGGAATTTCCCCACGAATCATTATCACTCAATTCTGCAAGTGGTTTTGATTTACTATCGCTGTTCTCTAGCCGGTCTAAAACCGTTTTTGACCTAAAGGGACGCTTTTTGGGCGCCATGGAGTTTTCTAAGTTTCCAGGCAGAAAGAACAGTCAAAATGCAGGCAGGGCACAGGGCAAAGCACTCGGGACTAAATGTATGTGAAATGCATTGAAACAGCAATGTTTTGCTATGTAATAATCATTTTGAAAAAAAATGACATTTTTAAAAAATTTCAAATTTGCCATCCGGCGCCCGTACGTCCCGATGTCACAGGGACCGGAACACGGAAGCCGGATGCCGGCATCGGCCGGAGGAGATGGCCGGGGACGCTGCAGGGGACACATCGCGGGAGCGAAGGACAAGGTAAGTGCTGCAGGGACCCCCTGAGCAACGCCGCATGGTAAGCCCGAGTGTAGCTCGGGGTTACCGCTTTTGGTACTGACATTTTACCGCGAGCTACACTCGGGAATACCGCCAGGGAGGTTAATGATACTGCGCCTTATGGTTTCACAGACAATTGCTTCCATTTATGGATATTTGACTATATAAATAGCACGTTTAACCATGGACATTGATGTAGAGTTCTATCCTATTTATATATCTCAGATTTTATATGTTTCTGGTAACATCATTTACTACTGCACTTTACTTCACGGATCACCACGGACATTATTGTATTTAGATTCTGCCCGTGATACATTTTATCATTTGACATTTGCTTTTTGAGCTGTTTAGCTGATATTTTCATGCTTTTACTTGATGCACTTTACTGTTTCACTCAGCTCATTACATTCATGATGCACTTTACCGTATTGTTTGATTTTTAGATTTCACATTTACTAATTTTTTTTGCACTTTTACTTTTATGTGTTGCACTTTACCATTTATTTATATATATATATATATATATATATTTTATGTTTAGCGCTGCACTTTCTTACATATACTAATGTAGGGGATTGTTACCTTCACCTTGTGTGCTAGCTGCTCCCCAGATATCGCCAGCGCTCACCTATATATTAGTTTCTTAATCCTCTATCTGACTGTCCTAGAATAAAGTTGTATTTGGACGATTAATCTTGTCGTGTTTCAACTTAGATCTGCTGTTTTGCACTACAAACCAAGGAAAGTGTGGGAATCCGCTAGGATGTAGAGCCGCCTGTCTACTAACCAGACAATTTGTACCAACACCATTTTAATACTATTGGACAGCAGTACCAATAGGAAAACCCTAGGGCCCAGTGCTACCTATCCATTTATCCAACCAAACTACATTGTGACAGCTCTGATGGTTACCAGACTGCTATTAGAGGGATCTGGATGACCTATCCCTTTTTAAATACTAAGTTCTGCTGTGTACCATCCAGAATCAATCCATGTATTTCAGGTGTGAAACAATAAAACCAAAAACTACCCCCTTTTTGTAAACATTTAAAAAAAATGCTCAGACCTATTTTTTTAAGTATGATATTAGGTAATTTCATGGTTGGGTATCTGTCTGGTGACTGCTAAGATAAGTATGCATTACTAGTGTATGACGGGCTGCCCATAAGTGGGGCGTTTCCATTGTCTTTCAAGCAGCCACAAGTGGATTAGACATCGGATCTCCTGTTGAGTAGACAGCTCCGAGATATTTCCACAATATAAAAATGTCATAATTTAAATGGTGTGTTGTAATGTAATTGTATTTTTTATTATTATCCTACTTAATGTCAGATACATTCTTAATTGCCAATGGTAGATTACATTTAATTTTTGAAATGGTGTATATGGTGAGTTCTTACCATAGCAGTGTTACACACTGCTGCCGTTGTGAAATAGTTCCTGTATTTGTTGCTGGCCATATATGATCTATATGATTGTCCAGCACCACCGTCCCTCCTCCCCCAATCAGATTAGCAGCACCATGTAACCAGATGCATCTACTGGTCAGGTATTTGGATCATTGGCTTACCACAGGTGCACGGATGATTCGTCCATCTGTGCTGTAGGGAGTGGATGGAGAAATCATTAGATTTTTTTCTTTCAGCCTGCTTAACCACTTACCTACCGGGCACTTTTACCCCCTTCCTGCCCAGGCCAATTTTCAGCGCTGTCGCACTTTGAATAACAATTGCGCGGTCATGCAACACTGCACCTAAACAAAATGTTTTTTTTTTTTTAGACATATAGAGCTTTCTTTTGATGGTATTTAATCAGAACTGGGTTTTTTTATTTTTAAACAAACTGAAAAAGAAAATTTTGAAAAAAAAAGTTGTTTCTGTTATAAAATGTAGTAAAGAAGTCATTTTTCTTCTTCACTGATGTACGCTAATGAGGCTGCAGTGATGGGCACTGATAGGTAGCACTGATGAGGAGGCACTGGTAGGTGACACTTGTGCGCACTGAGAGGCATCACTGATGGGCGCTGAAAGGCAGCACTCATATATGGCACTGACAAGCACTCATAGGCAGCACTGATTAGAACTGATCGGCGGCACTGATGGGCGGCACTGACTGGCACAGATAGCTGGTACTGACTGGCACAGATAGGTGGCACTGAGAGGTGCCACGGACTGGCACTGATAGGCAGCACTGTCTGGCAGCTCTGATGGGCACTGATATGTGGCGTTGATGTGCACTGGTAGGTATTGATTTGCACTGATGGGCACTGGTATGTGGCATTGATGGGTACTGGTATGTGGCATTGATGGGTACTGGTATGTGGCATTGATGGGTACTGGTATGTGGCATTGATGGGCACTGACAGGTGGCACTGATGCGGCTACACTGAGCATCAGGACACTGATCATCAGTGCCCTGATGATCAGTGTAGCTGTCCCCTCTGAGGAATGCCGCTTACCGGCTCTCCTCAGCGTGAGGAGAGGACTGCCGATAACTGGCATTTTCTTGTTTACATGTGATCACATGACAGAGCTGATGTCATTGGCTCTTTACTGTGATTGGTGGTGCACTGTGTCCCAGGGGCACAGTGCACCACCAATCGCCACGCGCCCCCGGGGGATTTCATGCGCCTTTAGAGTATGAGGACGTCATATGATGTCTTCCCGGAATGAGAGAACCGCCGCCCGTCTGTCGTTTCCTTATATGATGGGCAGGAGGTGGTTAAAGGTAGTCAGCTAAAGCTGGCTATAGATGGATCGTTGGATTCCTGCTGAACCAGCCACATTTTGATCCGTGTATGACCAACTTTAAAGGTTTAGTTATGCATTGTAAAGGGTAGTGTGGGAAGGTATTAAACTAGGGCAGTTCTGAAACTGCTACTTGAATAACTGAATGTGAGAGCACCCATGTGTGGCCAGTTATGGTGCATGTTGGTGGTTACATGTGTCAAAATATGCAGTATGTGCAGCCAAATTTATTTCGCCCCAGGTAGCAATAAAAAGCTAAGGGTGATGGTAGTGGTGATGGTAGTGGTGATGGTAGTGGTGATGGTAGTAGTGGTGATGGTAGTGGTGCTGATGGTGGGGTTCTAACGTTCCCTGTACTATACTGGGAAAAATGTCTGTGTTTTTGTTGGAGATTTTCCTTTACTGATGTCTGATGAAAGCATTGTCACTGTGACGCTGGATAGCAGTGAAAACCTAATCCTTCCTCTGCTCCATCCAAAAAAAAGTTTTGGCTGGATATACACATTAACGCTTTGACTTCTTTAATTTAAAAGGTAGTTTACTTTTAATGCCACTGGGTGGATGTAGACAGACACACCCTTACCCTCCACAACAGAAAACAACCTTCCAACCTCAATTGAGAACAAATAGCAGTCTACACAAGGCCAGGGTAATATTTTTAATGTAAGTTTTTAAATCTTTATTTTACTGTAGAATGTGTTTTTTAAATATTTTTTTATGAAACCACCTCCGCATAACTTTATTATAGCGAATATTGCTACACATAAGAGACAGTGATGGTGCAGCTTTGAGCTCTATTTTTCCTTTTTCTTTAACACAGAATTCATATAAATTCATATATTTTTCACATCCTTTATGCAATCTGTGCATAAATTGTGAAATGCCTTACTGCAACATGTTAATGTACCACATGACGCATGCATGAAAACGCATGAAAACACATGATGTGAATCCAACTATAAATTGATGCGCTCACTGCTATAAACGTTCCAATAAATAAAGAATTAAAATGAGACAGTGGCTTTCTAGCAGTACATGTATATCCTCTGCTGCTTCATCTAGAAAGTTAGAAATGGTTTTCAATCATCTTGATGGCTCATGTGCCAGCAGCATAAGAGGCTCACTAGCCGTTCACCTATGACAAGTGTGTAGCAGTAGGTAATTGACTCTATATGTTTTCTTTTTTTTTTCTTTTCGTTTGTCTCTGTCTCTATTGCTAACTTTTATATGCCAGGCAACAAAAATTGAAATCCCAGGTTGAAAGACTTTCAAACAGCCATCATGGCTTATTTGATTAGGACCGACTAGCTGTTTGTTGGTTTAAATCAGCCTTTCTTGACTTTTTATGGCAAAATTATTTTCAGTAATAATAATGAAGTCAAACTAATAACAATGATGGCCAGAAACGAAATGCAGATGAAAACTGTGTTCTCTTACATTGGTGGACATTGGAGAAGCACCTGCTTTTGTTGATGGCAACTTAAGATGTGTCCCCTTATGTTTGTGGTCAGTAAAGTGCCCCCATACATTGGTGGTCACTGATATTCTCTCAGTGGAGAAGCACCTGCTTCTGTTGATGGCAACTTAAGATGTGTCCCCTTATGTCTGTGGTCAGTAAAGTGTCCTGGTACATTGGTGGTCAGTGATATTCTCTCAGTGGAGAAGCACCTGTTATTGTTGATGGCAACTTAAGATGTGTCCCCTTATATTAGCGGTCAGTAAAGTGCCCCCGTACATTGGTGGTCAGTGATATTCTCTCAGTGGAGAAGCACCTGTTATTGTTGATGGCAACTTAAGATGTGTCCCCTTATATTACCAGTCAGTAAAGTGCTCCCATACATTGGTGGTCAATGATATTCTCTCAGTGGAGAAGCACCTGCTTTTGTTGATGGCAACTTAAGATGTCTCCCCTTATATTTGTGGTCAGTAAAGTGCCCCCGTACATTGGTGGTCAGTGATATTCTCTCAGTGGAGAAGCACCTGTTATTGTTAATGGCAACTTAAGATGTCTCCCCTTATATTACCGGTCAGTAAAGTGCCCCCGTACATTGGTGGTCAATGATATTCTCTCAGTGGAGAAGCACCTGTTATTGTTAATGGCAACTTAAGATGTGTCCCCTTATATTAGTGGTCAGTAAAGTGCCCCTGTACATTGGTGGTCAATGATATTCTCTCAGTGGAGAAGCACCTGCTTTTGTTAATGGCAACTTATGATGTGTTCCCTTATATTATTGGTCAGTAAAGTGCCCCCGTACATTGGTGGTCAGTGATGTGCTCTCTTCGATTGGCAACCATCAGAAGAACCTTCGGGTTCCAGAGCACCCTGGTTGAGAGCGGTTGATGTAGATGACAAAGGTTGTTATGCTGAATATAGCATCTTTTCTGTTTGTCGATTTGTGTATATGGTAAACTACTGCATAGACTTCCAATGACGGGGATGTGATTTATGGGATCAAGCAACAAGGTACTACACATCACAATATAACACATGGTGCTATATCATCCAAAGAAAACACACAAAGGGTTTTTTAACAAAAAAATATTTTTATATCAGAGCAGTATATAAACACATTTGAAGTGCAGTGTCTTCTATGTACACAGTGGCAAAAATATAAATATATTGCTTTACCAATACCTATATACATATCTCTAAGCATGCAGGAAGTGTCTTCATGCAGCGGGTATACTGCAGATTTAAATAACTTAAATATATATAGATTTGTTTGCTTGACTGTTCCTAATTGCTGTACACATGAGGTAGACGGTATGGGCCCAGCATTTTGCATCATGCATATTTGAAGGCCCTATCAGATTCATTTACTAAGGTTGTTCAAAGTGCAGTACTCCAAAGCAACCAATGAGTGTTAAACTTCAGTAAACTGAACTCTGATTAGCTGCAATGGTTTACTGCATGGTAACGAGCCATTTACACTTTGGATTACCTTAGTAATAAGCACTGTATAATGTATTTGTTAGGGCTTGCTAAAGCAGGAGGAAATAAAAAGCACAGTTTGAATTATCTGGGGTGCCAGCGGGAGTTGACAGACATTTTTCTGTCAGTTTGCTAGTTTTTAGAGCATTTGCAGATCTAATTTTAATCCTGCCCTCAAAATGGCATCCATGTCCTTGTATATGTGACAAGTATACTTTTACCATTATCATTACACATGCAAAAATAGGTATAGACAATTAGGCCCCTTTCACACGGGCAGTTAGATTTCAGCTTTTAGCTGTGGTTAGAGGAACTTATTTACTGCAGCTAAATGCAGACAATGCATCCCTATGGCTCCATTCACACACTGCGTTTAGCAATGTTTTCATAACATACGATTTTATGCATTTAGGAAAAAAAAAGTTGACAGCGTCCAGGAGCATTGTACTGCAGCTGTCTGTACATAAACGCAGGTAATCGCACTACAAAGAAAAAATAAGTTAACAGTTGCTATAGCAAAGGCAAGAATTTACTATCTCAGCTAAACACAGCCGCGTGGAAACGCACGTAATCACAAGTAAACGCAATGTACAAACGTGAGTGATCTCTGTGCCAGGAGTGTTGGAATTTTAAAATGAAAAAAAAAAAACATGTATTTACAAGTGGCAGAACAACCGCCCGTGTGAAAGAGGCCTTAGAAGACATGTTGCTGCTCTAGCTGAGGAATCCTCACACTTTCTAATCAAAGGGCTGGTTCTCTGGCTTTCAGTTTTTAGGTGGGATAGACTGTGGCTAGTGAGAGTAGGAAATGCCCAGGGTCAGTGGTAAGTTGGGAGTAAAAAAATTCCATACTTCTGTAAGTGGGAGGAATTTTCCCCCGTTTTTGGCATTAGTGGTAGGAATTGCACCCCATCATTGGTGTCAGTGAGAAGAACAGTGCCTTATTGTTGGTGTCAGTGAGAGAGGAATCGTACCCCATCAATGGTGTCAGTGGGAGGAGTTGTACTACATTGTTGGTGTCAGTTGGAGGAATTCTACCGAATCATTGGCATCTGTGGGATGAATTGTGCTCAACTGTTGGTGCTAGAGGGAAGAATTGTACCCAAGTGTTGTTTTTTGTATATTTTTGTAATAGTGCACACAAACATTTGCCTTTAGACTACTTAGTCTGAAATAGGCATTCTTGTAATCACAGTTCTATGGATAGTCCTTTGTTATACTGGACAGGGGATATTTGCCCACAAAATGATAATCAATATTAAGGATGAGCTTGACTGAATCTGTAGTTTGGTCCAATTTAGGATCTGATCCATAGGACTGGCAACCTTTTTACAGTGATGGAATATTCAGATACACAGGTACTGAGCAGCTGGCAGGAACCATATGTGGCTCCTACGTCATGGGCTGTGGACAGTTGCTGTAGATCAACACTTGCTATTGCATACACGTCTCATTTTCAGAAGACAATGGTCAAGACAGATCTTGGACATAAGCAGGGTGTTGGGAGGGCAACTGTGAGGAAGGCAGAGAGAGAGCACAATTGGGCATCTCTATAAGATGTAATCAGGTTCTGACTAGAGTTCACTGTATAAAGGTATGTGTAGACATGAACAGGATCTACATTGCCTCCCTCCAATGGTGGCCATCATATAGTCTCCTTATCTCTAAGGAGACTGCTTGTGTCAGTAGACATTTACATGCTTGAAAATACAAACAACATGATCACTTTGCATTGCATTTTGGCACTTTGAGTATTCTGAGACATGACTATATCTCTTGACACACACAGTCACCATAGAGATTAAAATCTCTTTTTATATATATAGATGGCAAGTGCAGTGGCCTGGTGACATCAGCTTTTGTATATCTCTACAACACATTAACGTGTAAATTAGGACATTTATGTACAGAAAATGTTGAGTCCTTGGTGGTCTATATAAATAAGATTTTCCTCTTTGTGGTTATGGTTGAGTTATTTGCAGGTGAAATGAAATCTGTGGCCTATGTGCAGCCGGTATTGAGAAAACGTGTGATCCTAACAAATCACGTGACTGGTCTTAGATGCTCTTGATTAGATGGAAACAAATCATGTGACTGGTTTTAGATGCTCTTGATTAGGTGGAAACAAATCACGTGACTGGTTTTAGATGCTCTTAATTAGATGGAAACAAATCATGTGACTGGTTTTAGATGCTCTTGATTAGGTGGAAACAAATCATGTGACTGGTTTTAGATGCTCTCGTTTAGGTGGAACCAATCACGTGACTAGCATTGGATGCTAGCCAATGGATTACGCAGAACTAACCAATGCAAAATACTGCGGATGAAACTTAATTGCAGAGCTGACATTAAATGTTGCAGCATATGTTGGGCAGTGATCTAAAGTGTGTTTAAGAGGCAGTGGCTGTTTGGAATGTGGAATAAATATCTCTGCATAGTTATAATTTGAAATATTCCAATGCTGAATGGAATATACCCCATGTCAAAGTAAAGTATTAAGATCAGTGACAACATCCAGTACTTTATCGTCAGTTCATGTAGTCTTAACAAGTCCCATGATGTACCCCTTTCCTTTATGTGCACAATGCAGTCTCATGAATAAGAGGCAGAATGAGCCCCTTTTGCAATGTATTATTCTTCACATAGTCCACGTTGACATTATTGTTTGCATGTATAGGTGTCCTGTTGCTGAACGCACTTCTGACACTCCACGTGGCAGCACCAGTGTACTTGACAGTGGCAGGAAAAAGTGACCATTCGGCTTTGGGTGTTGTACCCTCTACCACAACACAGACTGTCACATGTGGTCTCTCTTGCGCACACTCTTCCTGCAGTCCCAGGAGAAAAGCGACTGGTGCGGCAGAAGCTTGGAGAGTCTTCTAAATAAACGAGATCTGTAGAGCGAATAGCACGGCCAGCGAAGGAATGTCCTAGAGACTCGTGGCCCCCAACTGCCTCATTTGTTGCTCCCAGGACTTTGAGGGCATTGTCATACTTTGCTTTGAGCAGAGCTCCCGTCTCGTGGAAGGGGGAAAGTTGTTTCCAGCAGGTGCGTACTGCACAAGACCCAGAAACTCCGTGACACTTGCATGTTGTCTTTAACCCACTCTTTACAGCCTAAAAATGAACAAATAGGGAAAAAAATCAGGACCTGAACAAAAACAGTCACACTACTTGTCATTAACTGGATATTTCCTAACTTAAAGTGGACCTCCACTTCACAGACTTGGAGCTTTAAAACCCCACAAGCCTCTTGCCCTCCAAAATGTGAAAAGCCTCCTTCTACCTGTATCACCATTCTCGCCTAGGTGAGAATGATGGCTCCTCTGCTTTTGAAGCCTTCTGGAATATGCACATAACAACATACCCCAGGGGGCATCAGCTTCAACACTGTGGCCTGAGTACCTGGTGGTGTGTTATCAGGGTGCTGGCTGCTTAAACTAGCAAGAGACAGTCAGTTGCAGATGACACAGGAAGACAGTGCAAGACACGGCGTGCAGCCGTGTTCAGCAGGGCATAGCTGGATTCACTTGGCACGTGAGTATGTTTTTTGAGAACACCCCAGCAGTAAAAAATAAAAGGGGAAAAAAAATGTATGGGGGGAGGGACATACTTTTTTTATTTTAAAATGGTTGTAAAACGTTTTCTAAATAACAAACAGGTTTATACTTACCTGCTCTGTGCAATTCCATTGCACAGTGCTGCCCCAAAGTTCCTTTTCTCAGGTCCCCCGCTGGCGCTCTTGGCACCTCCTCTTCTGTAAGTGCCCCATAACAAGTTGATTCCTATGGGGGCACTTGTGTAGGCTCAATCCCTGATCCCTTCTCACTGAATCTGACTGACAGCAGCAGGCTCCCACTGCTGCCTGTCAGTCCCTGTTTGAGCAGGTAGAGAAAGAGAGAAGACTCCAGCCAGGCAAAGCGTTGGATTGAGTGAGGACTCAGGTAAGTATAAGGTGGGTGAGGGAGGCAATACTATTACCTAAACATTTTTTACCTTAATGTAGGGAGTGCATTAAAGTAAAAAATATTTAGGCTATAGAACCACTTTAAAGCTCAAAAGATATAAAATACAACTGATAAAGCAGCTCTGTATTCATTAATGCTTTATTGAATTTATATTTAAATGCTAGCAGTATATGTGCCTGAATTTGACCTGGGTATCGGCCTCTTACAACTGGCTGTACAGCAGAACTATGAGTGGGAGAGGAGAAGCAGCACAAGGAGCCAATTTGTTGCACCGCAGTGCTCATGTGTTGGCAAGGACACAAGACAAATAAGAGCTTGCCAGTCTACTGCTTCTTCTTTCACTGTTCAGTCCCAGGATGGGGGAGGGACAAGTGATTCTTAACTGCAGCAGAGGAAAATGTTAGGTATCCTGCCCTGTCAGGCAGAACTGTGCAAATTTCAGGATTGGATGAGCAGAAAAACGAATCCTTTGGCAGGTAAAACAGCTCTTTTAGGCGTATTTCATCTATGTGTTTAGCTGATTGCCCAGAGTTTAAAGTTAGGGACCGGCCATGACAGAAATATACTTTGAGCAACTGACCCAGGACAAGTATGCAGTTCAGTTCTTTTGCATATTTTATTTTAAATCAATCTCATAAAATGTTGACGATCAAAATGATAGCCAGGAACTTAGCATTTTACGTAATTGGTCTAGTGAGATCTAATTTCTGTCATGGCTGGTCTAACTTATAACTTTGTCTGGTTATCACACATAATACTCTTAATAGGCCATCCAGTTTTTCTAGGTACAATAGGGCTGAACACATAGTTGATGTTACACTAGAATACAGCCTTTCCAAGCAGTACTAGCATTTGAAAATGTTGTAAACCTCATCATTGTGTAGTTATGTAAAGACACTCAAGTCAGTTGCAGCATTCTGCAATATTCTTGTGGAAAATAATGTACATTGTGTGATTTGATTGAAAGACATACATATACAGTGAGCAGTAGGCAGAATATTGTCTTAGTTTGGTTCTGCTGTGGGTTCTAGAGGAATAAAAGGGAAGAAATCCAAGGAGTCAGGACAACATCCATGTGGATCAGTTTTTTGCCACATCTAGGTAGTTATATGGCTCAGTTGCTTTAGCAGTTCACCTGAGCATGGCAAGGAAATGAAGACATTTATACTCTGTTTAGGGTCAAGTATATACTGTAAATCTTCCTTTTTTTTTTTCTCCTAATGGTCAGCTGGGCATGGATATATCAAAGATGGCAGCATACACACTTGGGTTGTGTCCCTTGACACATGGATTTCCATGGATCTTGTCCCTCCTCATCCTACAGTAGAGGAGCACATTGTATATTGTAGAGCCTAACATAAGCAGGTACAGTGACCCTCTCAGGTATATTGTCCCTTCTGTTACTCTTTCGAGTCATCTTTATCTTCATTATGATCACCAGGGCTCATTCCATTGTAACCCAGCCAAATACCCATTTCTGGTGTCTTTACAAGTAACTGAAAGCCAAAAATGCAAGCAGCTTGGCACCACATTTGCAGACACTGGATGTATACAGTCAGTTGAGGTACATGAAGTTTAGTACTTCTGGTCTTAATTAGAATTCAAACGTGAAACAGAATGAAACACTTTGACAGCCATGCTCTGCTTGTATTCTAAATATAAAAACATTTAGATCTATATGATGTTTTTTTGTGTTTGTAGTTTTGGATTATGTCAACTTGTGCCATCTGTAAACTGAAATTCAAACCAGTTTCTGTCATACATCCTTTTTATCCATTTGTTGCACAGATGTGTACAGGGGGACATTTATTTTATAACTATACAGCTGGATATATAAAGTACTTGTCTCCTTCCTAATGTTTTATATACTGCCAAACCAACTTTATGTTTAAAGATTTTAGGTCAGGGTGTTTTGCTAATTGTTGCGCACTCACCTTAATGCCTGCGTGAGTATTATGTAAGTCCACTTTGGCTCTTGTGTCTCTTCCCCCCTTTTTTTGGCCCAAAAAGTTCTGCAGAAAACGTGTGCTGTGTCGCAGGTTGTCCCCACACACCCCCCACTGCCAAGCCCGCTGACTCTCCAGGCCGGGAGAGTCGTCACACGTACAACGCTCCATCTTGCCTCCGCTGCAGGCCTTGGCCAATGAGTGAGTCAGTGCTGCAGCCGACACTGCATACAGGAATGCTGTCTCTTTAAATCCTGAGGAAAGAACAATTTTATTGATTTCTGTTATTATTGTAGAAGTCTGTTTCATTTATTTCCCTGACAACATCACTAATTTAACCTTGGCGCACGAGTCTAACAGTGCTGCTCTGCAGGCTAATAAGACGCAGAAGGGTTGACAACCAAAGCAACAACCTAGTGACCAGCACTACACATAATCATCGATAAACCTTTGACCACCATAATATTTCTGATAAAGTCTCATCCATACCTAGGCATAATAAACACCCCTGTATATAGGGAATGACCACCACTATCATTACAGCTAAAACTCAGAATGATCACCACACACCACATAAAGCTAGGGAGTAGATGGTATCCATATCCACTTCTTAGGCAAGATTTTACTAGACAATGTAACCTGCTCCAATTAGGGTTGGCTCCTTAGTTTAGTTTTTGCATTTTCTAATATTAGCATTATCTAAAGATTCTTTCTATTGAGGAGCCATTGTTGGCCCAACTACCTTACCTCTTTTCAGGAGGCTCCCCCTGCCCTGCAGGCTGCAGTTCCAGCGTTCGCTACGCAGCTGGAATTGGCACTCCACAATGCCCAGTCGTACAGCTTCCTTTAGTGCCTCTGCCAGGCCAGGTTCCTTCCGGCACAGTCTCCTCTGGCGGCGGGTCAGAGGCAGCAGATCACACTGTTTTAGGTGGGGTCGGCTGTGGGCGCTGCCAGTTGCAGGAGATGGTGATGTGTAGTGAGAGAGGGACTCCTTGCTTGTCAGTCTGTATAGGCAAAGGACAAGAAAAACATAAGGATAGGGATAGTTTTATTGTCATTCCAGAACATGGTATACATGAAAGCGAAGTAAAGGTACTCAGGTTTCGGTAGGAACAATAATACAATCTAGGCAAAACGCGCACTAATACACATTTAAAATAAAATAACTAAATATGTAAACCTGAGTACATAATACAATAACATACCATGCATAATTATAGAAAGCATTTTAGGTATGTCCTTTGCGGAGTAGGAAAGTTTGAATATAATTTGGCTCATAGGTTGGCTACCTGATGAGTAAGAATTTAAGAACCTTCAATTTTCATTGTAAAATCAAGCCTACATAGTATAATACAACAAGTGAAAAGTCACTCAGGGTGACCAGAGGCAGACCATTGTACTAACTGCATAATACAGCCACTTTCCCTACCACCATCCAATGAAGTAAGAACTCGGTGAAAAAGGAGTATGACACTCGAATGTACTTATTACTTGTCTGCTGTTAACTCTTATGAAACCCAACTGTAGCAAGCCATATTCCAACCTTCCATATATACAGTTTATAGTCCTTGATTTGTAGCCCATGTTAAAAATATATACCAATATGGTGAGTACTGAAAGGCAGTAACTACATATTTAGTTGTAATATGTATGGGCTTATCAGCCAAAATCTAGAAACTCAAAACAACCAATTACATTCCCCTTTTAATTTTTAGGAGTAGATAGGATTGATTCTGATTTAATTTCTATGAGCTGTTTTGATGTGTACATTGCTTTTGACTTCTAAATCAAATATTGTATTGTGCAGCTATTGCATGCTTTATATACACATGGCATGGACACAAGTGATTTGTATATTACACATGCATAGGGCGATAAACTATTTTCATTCATTCCGGTGGGATGCCGCCTCCTGTACTAAGCTACTTAAAGTGACTGTTGTAAAAAGTATTTAGTGGTCTTTTGTTTGTGAAAATACTACTGAGCATTGACACATTATTACATACTGGCTGGTTTTTAAATCCCTTAGAATACATATAGGTAAACTTTCTGCATTTATTGGCTTGATTTGTACTGTTAATACATTCTTGGTTCTTTTTTCCTGTCCTGTATCATAATATCAGGTTTACAGTATATAATTATTCCACAAAATTGTTATGCATTTTTTGTATACTAGGATTTTTCTTTTATTATTTTTTTTATAATACACTCATTTAATCAGACATGTCTTATTGACATCAGACTGAATTTTCCTACTTTTTCAGTGTAGAAACATGCAGTCCCTGCTTAAAGTTAATAAAAAAAACAACAAAAAACCCAAAAACATAGTTAATAGAAGTTGTGCACCCTAAATTAAAATACATGGACATGCATTAAAAAAACGGTATCTACTGCTTACTACTAATGTGTATTTTCTGATCAAGATATAAAGAAGCAAACAGATTTTCCAAATCTTAAGCTTTTTTGCCAACTGGCTGATATCAATATATATTTCATTATTACTATACACATTTATATATAAATTGTGAATGCATGAATGTCCATAGGTTGGATATATGTAATATTCAGATAATATGCAATATTGCTATATGCAATATTCAGACAAAACAAAAAAACAAGGAGTTCTCTGAATTAGTCCAGTTTGAAAAATAATTCACTTAATTGTCTTCAGGTCAGTTTTGTAGGTACTTGAAAGCAGTGAAAATGCATATAGAATGCATCTAAAGCACATGTTAATTTCCATAGTGTCTAGTGAAGGCAAGAACAATTCGCTTTGTGAAACTTTTGCAGTTACTAAATTTTCCAAATTTCAGAAGGCGCATATACACTGAAACTAACCAGTAACCAAACAGGAACAGAATATCTGTATTTACAAACTATGTACTTGATATCAAGTGTCTTTTTTTGGAGTTTGCTTTTGTTGGAATCTACCATGGCCTTGTATGGACCTGCCTGTATAATATCTTAAAAAAAAAAAAAAAAAACTTTTAGGCTGTAGTCATCCAGTATAGGGTTTTTTTTACTTAAAGGTTTGTTTTTGAAAAATAATTAAAAAATGGTTTAAAAAGGACGTTTTTTTATAAACATTGCTGACCCAGGCCAGGTCATCAACCATGAAATATAACTGTATTATAGAAATGCATTAATTATGCTGTTTAACAATATATAGAATTAAATAGACAAATATCCATCTCTCTCTGTTTATTAAGATTTTGAGTTGTGGCATAAAAAGATGGGTGGTCTTTTATTTTTTTCATGTCAAACTGCCCGTTATCATGCCCACTGCCTCCCCAGCCCTATTCCATCGTCACAGCTTAGAGCACGAAGAAGCCCTTTTTCTGCTCAGTCGGGTGAATGTTTTAATGAGTCTTTTTTGTTTACTTACTTGTGTGTTGTGTTTTGTTTTTTCTTGTATTATCATTATTATTATACAGGATTTATATAGCGCCAACAGTTTGCTCAGCGCTTTACAATATAAAGGGAGACAATACAGCAACAATACAGTTCAATACAAGAGGGATAGGAGGGCCTGGTCCTTGGAGCTTACAATCTAGGAGTAGGTTTTGTTCATATATATTATTGCTTATGTCTATCATACAGCCTGATCTATAATGTAATCTGGCTTCTATTTCTAACATTTTTTGAAGTCCACACCTCTAAGTTCTCTCTTTTTTTTATGCTGGCCACAGATCTAAAGATAAAATATTAATCCTTAGGTTTGATCATCTCATGTGATCCCTTGACACAAGGAAGAGGACAATTTGGCTGGATTTATTTCTAGGATGCGTCATCCTTTTTAGATCAAGATAATCATAGCAGTCCAATTCTGGAAGAGATGATCCATTTGCAGAAACAAAAGTTTATATTACATGATTGTACAGTTATGTACATGGTCAGCATAATAAGAACAGTAAACCCAGTTTCATAGTATAGAAACTACTGTTACGACTTTGAAGGCTTCTGTCTGACCTTGGCCTTGTAGGGTATGTCTTTCACAGGTACTGTATATTATACATGACTAACATTTTAAAAGAAACATACTAATTACTTCTATTATTCTGTGCAGAGGACACATTTGGGAAATGATGCAATTAGTTTTAGAGTGATTTACTAAAGCAGGTAACCGTTTAGAACTTTTTGGGCCTGAGTTTTCTTGTCCTGTCCAATTAGTTTAAAATGAAGAGAATGGACATGTACTGTTTAATTGGGAGGTGTGGAACGTGGAGTACCAACATTCTGAAAATGACTTACATTTTAGACCAACTCTGTACTATAGGCACTTGTGTTCATTTATAAAGACAAATGAGTCTGGGAATGTAACTGAATATACTCAGGAGCCAAGGATTTGTTTTATCACTCACATGAACCATCCGTCCGATAATCTGTTCCTCCCTGCCATCACCTGCAGTTTACCCATATTATGTGATTTTATGAATGTAAATATTTGGAGAAAATCTCTTCATTTCAAGGTCTGAGAGCTCAGCACAAATCACCGTACACAAATACTGGGAGAGAAAGAGATCTATGCGGGGAGGGGGCAGAGAACGGACTGTGAGAAAACAGGAAAGGGAAATCTGCTGGAGAGAAGGGTGAGAAAAGAAGATGAAAAACAGGTATGTATCAAGGGGCCTTAACCCTTTCCTTCTACTTGATTTGGAAATAAAAAGATAATTTTTTTAGTGAAAAAACAATGTGTGTGTGTATGTGTGTGTGTGTGTGTGTATATATATATATATATATATATATATATATATATATATATATATATGTGCGCGCGTCTGTGCCTGACACATTTGTCCTCACTGTGCCCATCACATTGACAATTGTACAGTGGGCGTGGTCTGTCCCTGTGTCCAGCGGTGGTCTGTCCCTGTGTCCAGCGGTGGTCTGTCCCTGTGGTTGGTGATTGACACCCCAAATGTTTAGTAGCCATTTACCTGGCCTGACCTGGCTGCTCCTTCTCTCACCCAGCCAATGTAGTTATATGCATCATATATAATTATCATATACATAATAATATGTGGGGCCATTAACCAAATATTTACTGCAAGAGAATCTGGATGTTCACCTACAGGGAATGATAACCACCTGAGAGTTTGGTGAATGTCCTATTCTCGGCTTTATAATATACCCCTAAAATGTATTCAGTGGTGGAGTGCAGTGCTGGTAGACTATAATCCACTGAATAGATGATGCCCTTATAAGACATATATTTCTCCTATGACCTGAGTGTGCCTTGATCTTCTTGCAGAGATCTGTTCAATGGCAGGGTATATATATAAAATGTCCTGTCCTACAGACAGCTGACATTGGAAAAACCTCACTGTTGATGCTTAATTCATTGACTGAACAGCTACAGAAGTTACTGTAGGTTAATCTGGCTGTTGTAAAGATATATATATATATCTATATCAGGGGCGGACTGACAACTCATGGGGCCCCCGGGCAATAGGGGATCATGGGGCCCCTGTGTCCTTGCCCAAACTCAAAAAAGCCTATGAAAAAGGTACCAGGGGCATCTCATGGGGCCCCCTACTGACCCGGGGCCCTCGGGCAATGCCCGAGTTTCCAAATGGTCAGTCCACCCCTGATTTATATATATACTTAAAAAAATAAAATACATTTTTATATATATATATATATATATATATATATATATATATAATTTATTTTTTTATATATATGTATATATTGTTTTGTTTTTGTAAATTTATAGATAGATAGAGATATAGATATATATATATATAGATATAGATATAGATATAGATATATATATATATATTTATTAAAGATTTAAGCTTTCTAAAAAAAAAAATATGTATATTCTTTTTTGACAGATTATTTATTTATATATATATATATATATATATATATATATATATATATATATATATATATATAAAATCTGTCAAAAAATGAATATATATATATATATATATATAATAATATATATATAATTTTTTTTTTTTTTTCTTTTTCAGAAAGCTTGAATCTTTAATAACAAATCAGCAAACAAGACATATCACCTAAACACCTAACATTCTGAATTAATCAAAGGCTAACAACCCTCCTAAAAAAAAAAAACAATGTGTGTGTTATTTATATATATATATGCACATTTTTTTCTTCTATAAGAATAAAAAGGCTACCTGGACTTTTTCTTTTTAATGCTTCGCCTATACAAAATAAATGTGTTCCAAAAAACTTTGCATAATGTCACTCTATAAAGAACACATTTTTGTCGGTAAAAACAAATTCTTATATTGTTGGGAAAGTAGCAGAAACTTTTTTGTTGTAGGTATTTAAGCAATCAATCTATTTAGCTAACAATCTAAAAAGATGAAATATCATCATGTATAAAAAAAATAATAAATCCTACAGAAAACGTTTGACCTTTCTAAAAGCACATAACTATAATCAGTATGTAATTCTTTGTAGCTCTTTCCAAATTATTTATAAGTTTTATCATCTAAAATAGTATTTTGTAGTTTCTCTTTACAAAAATGCTGAATACATACACGAATCACTTTTGCAGTGTGTTGCCTTGGTTCTTCAGATCTGTGATTTCCTCCTATTGCTGTGTACATCGGTGTCTGTCAGTGAAAACTTTTTTTTTTCCCAGTGGGTTTTTTTTTTTTTTATCATTTCATATGATCACCGTTGTGTGCCATGTGACAGCAAGTGAAAGGCTGCGACATAATCCCCTAACTAGGATAATCTGGTTTTACTATTAAATATGTCTTTGGTGTATTTGATCGCAGCTACAATATAGAAGGATGATGACAGGCTATGGAGTGCACAGAGGACAGGGGATAAATTGAGGACAGAGGGATGAAGGGAGGGCATAGGGACAGAGGACAAGGAATGAGGAGAGAGACAAGTGGTGATGGGAGGTGGAGAGGCAACGATCACATCGCCCATACACTGAGTGGAGGTAACAGAGAACCTGGCTGTACAGATTATATACAGTCCCTCTAGGTAGGACCTGTGGTCAGCAGCACTTGTTAGTACATACAATGGTCACCCTGCCCCCACATCATCTAATAACTACATGAGAAGCCCCCAGGTGATCAGTGAACATTGGCAGTCAGGACAGAGTCGGTCCCCATCAGGTTCTAGTAGTAGGAGAAGGTGAGATAGAAGGAGGAAAAAGATCTCTGACCCGAAGTAGGCATCGGCAGGCGGCGGCAGCAGCAGGACGGTGAGGACCAGGAGGTGCAGGCACAGGGCGGCCAGGGATAGGCGGAGGCCGGCTGGCATGGTGCAGTCCCGGCTCTGCTCCTCATCTCTCTCTCCCTGGAGCTGATCACTGGCCCGCGGATCGCTGCTAACAGTTTAAAGAGACGGGAAACACCTTGTCCTTCATTGGCTGGGAGCGGACACACCCTTATCGTGACTGGCTGTCCTGGCAAGGTGTGTAGCGAGAGGGCGGAGCTTCCCTCCGGTGAGCCTAGGCTGGAGAATGAGTGACAGGCGGTACATTGATGGGGAGCGGGGATCGCTGTGCTCCTTGTAACCTACCGGGAAGGTTAGTCTCAGTGTACTGTGCATCTGGGATGTTTGCTTCATGAAAGCAGTTTCAAATATATATATATAGTATAAATGTAGTTAATGTGGCTGGCGTTTTTGCATTGAAGTCACTAGGGGGCGTTTTTGCATTGAAGTCTGTGGGAACACGATTTTGCATTGAAGTCTATGGGACGCAATTATGCATTGAAGTCTATGGGACGCAATTATGCATTGAAGTCTATGGGACGCAATTATGCATTGAAGTCTATTGAACACAATTTTACATTGAAGCTACTAGGGGACGTTATTGCATTGAAGTCTGTGGGAACACGATTTTGCATTGAAGTCTATGGGACGCAATTATGCATTGAAGTCTATGGGACGCAATTATGCATTGAAGTCTATGGGACGCAATTATGCATTGAAGTCTATGGGACGCAATTATGCATTGAAGTCTATGGGACGCAATTATGCATTGAAGTCTATGGGACGCAATTACGCATTGAAGTCTATGGGATGCAATTTTGCATTGCAGTCACTAGAGGGCGTTTTTGCATTGAAGTCCAATTTTTTTCCAGTATGTGGATACTACGTGTGTGTGTGTGTGTGTGTGTGTGTGTGTGTATATATATATATATATATATATGTGTGTGTGTATATATATATATGTGTGTGTATATATATATGTGTGTGTGTGTATGTATGTGTGTGTGTGTGTGTGTGTGTATACATACACACACACACATATAAAGCTTCGGTGAAGCAGAAGTTGGGAGTGCTGGTTTGGTACAGATTTGTACCAACAGAAAACAAAATGCCAAGTTTTATTTCAATGTAGCTGCAATTTTCTAAGAATGTAATAGATAGGATTAAATAAACCTCTCTCTCTCTCTCTCTCTCTCTCTCTCTCTCTCTCTCTCTCTCTCTCTCTCTCTCTCTCTCTCTCTCTCTCTCTCTCTCTCTCTCTCTCTCTCTCTCTCTTTTTGAAAGTGCAGCATATAGGTTATTGTTGCTGTTTCAGGAAAATTGCAACATGTTTGTGGATCTCCTCTTAAAGTGCATCCAAACCCAAGAAGCAAAATGTTCAGATTTCATTTCTGTGCATAGGAAGCAAGGAGGGTACTGGATTTCTTACAGAATCAACAAATATATTTCAGTAGTTGCCAAAAATGTAATTAGCCTGAAAAATGTAAAGCTAATGATGACACCACACCTTTCACATGGGGCGGACTCCGCCTGCAATCCTGTTACTCAGTAGGAGACCTATCTGTTGATTCCCCTCTGAGCAGGAAGATGACAGGTCCGTGTCTGCTTGTGCAGTGCAGACACGGCCCGCTCCCCTCTTGGGGCAGTTGATGTAAACAGACCGCCTGTGTGTTTACACCCGACTGCTATCTGATCTGGTCCGGCAGAGGGATCAGGCAGAGGGGAGCAAAGCCCCCTTCAGTTTGCTTTTGCTGCATTGGTGATAGCTAGGTGTAAATGAACACAAGTCTGTTTACATCCAGCTACCCATAGAGGAGAATGGAGGGTCCGACTGGGTCCGTCTGAAAATTGGACAGGCAGATCCAATTGAACCACCAATGTGAAAGGTGCCTAAGGAGTGGTAAGCTGCAGTATATTACATGTTTGCTGCTGGGTTTAGGTGTACTTTAATTCATGCACATATGTGTTCTATGTTTATAGACCAGGGGCGGACTGACCATTTGGAAACTCAGGCACTGCCCGAGGGCCCGGGGTCAGTAGGTTGCCCCATGAGATGCCCCTGGTACCTTTTTCATAGGCTTTTTGAGTTTGGGCAAGGACACGGGCCCCATGATCCCCTATTGCCCGGGGGCCCCATGAGTTCTCAGTCCGCCCCTGATATAGACAGATGTACATATGTGTTCATATGCATAAATGTATGTGTTCTGTTTTGTGTTATAATGATTCTGTTGTGTATGTTAACTTTGGAAAATAGTTTTATTATACTGACAACACTTTAGTAATGGAGAGCTTAGCATATACATGTAAAATGTATCCCAGCCTTGACCTTTATGTAAAGACCATTCTGCCCACCTCTCTGTACATTTAGTACCTGTTCTGCAGTCAGTCCTGATCAGTGAGGGGTCCAGATAGGTAGATGCAGCTTTGATGACCTCAACATACATGCACTGATTGCTATCAGTATAAACATACAGAAATCTAAAAACTAGTAACAGACACAGGCAGGGCTTCATTTTGAGCAGGAAGTACAATCTTTAGTCCTCCCCTACCAAAAGCATACAAATTCAGCAAATATAGACCAAGAAGCTTGACCTGCAATCAGGGGCGGACTGACCATTTGGAAACTCTGGCACTGCCCGAGGGCCCGGGGCCAGTTGGGGGCCCCATGAGATGCCTCTGGTACCTTTTTCATAAGCTTTTTGAGTTTGGGCAAGGACACATGGGCCCCATGATCCCCTATTGCCCGGGGGCCCCATGAGTTGTCAGTCCGCCCCTGCCTGTAATTTGATCCAGATTATTCAATGCAAACTCAAAAGATGGTGGACAATTCCTCCCTCGGCTTTGGGATACAGCAACTACCTATGTATATAATTGAATTCATATCTATGGGAACTGTAAGTCTGTTTTCCTGAAATGTAAAACTACTCTTCTTTATCTTCTGCAGAGTGTGAGGATTTTTTGCAGCAAGTAAAAAATAAATCTGGGATTTTACATGAGAAAAGAGTTAGTAAAATATAAAATTCTAAAGATTTTTTTTTTTTTTTAGAATATGTCATAGACAGAAAAATAGAATGAGGTTTGAGAATTGTATAAAGGGCTATATGAAGCAGGATGTGTACAAACCCGACAAGCAGGGAGGTATGCTTAGCAGGTCTGTCTTTTATATAACATATTGTGTCCATCTCTATTGCAGTTGTGTTTTCTGTGATTTCATGGTTTATGTGACATCTGCCTGGTTCTTTTACCTTGCAGGCTCTTTTGCTTTTCAGTGTGCCATTTCTTGTACTCTGGTGTGAGCGCCCAGCATGGATGTAAGATTCACACCTGAAAGGGGATTTCTGCCGTGCTGAAAGCACTAAAGAAGTTAGTATGTTACTGACTTATTTTTCTCATGTAAAATCTCAGATTTATTTTTTTCACTGCTTTGCTGTCTGGTAAACTACAGCCACAGGAAGTTCCCATAAATGAATGAGACTTTCCCCTGCCGAACACTATACACAGAGAGATGAGGACAGGATTCGAGGGGTAGAATGTGTAAACACACTATGCAATTAAAAATCTTGAAGATGTTCTAACCTTTGCAGTCCACACAGTAATATATAACAATCTTAGCATCTTGAGGAATATCTACTTGACAGGTAGTCCCCAGTTATTTGTTGTTAATAGTGTGCCTGTTAGTGTTTTGATTGCTGTGTTGCCCACAGGGGCGGACTGACAACTCATGTGGCCCCTGGGAAATAGGGGATCATGGGGCCCCTGTGTCCTTGCCCAAACTCAAAAAAGCCTATGAAAAAGGTACCAGGGGCATTTTTTGGGGCCCCCTACTGACCCCGGCCCTCGGGCAGTGCCTGAGTTTCCAAATGGTCAGTCCGCCCATGGTTGTCCACCTCTCACTTAACCACCTGCCCTCCAGAAGATTTACTCCCCTTCCTGACCAGGCCATTTTTCGCGATACGGCACTGTGTTATTTTACCGGACAATTGCGCAATCATTCAACACTGCGCCCAAATAAAATTTGTCCTTTTTTTCCCACAAATATAGTTTTCTTTCGTTAGTTTTTGATCGCTTGTGCGGTCTTTATTTTTTGCGCCATAAACAAAAAAAGACTGACACTTCTGAGAAAAAAAACAATATTTTTGACTTTTTGCTATTGAATATGTCTAGTAAATTTAAAAAAAATCCTTTTAAAATAGCTGAAACAGACTGCTTGCTTGATCATAGAGTTTTATAGGCTGCCCAGTGCACCTGTACTTGCCACCTGCTCCAAAATTCCAGGATCTCATACATCATGGCTAAATGCCCAGTGTGAATGAGGCCTTAGCAAGCATTGTGAAAGGGCCCTAAAAGTTGTTCAATAACCACTTGCCCTCCTGAGGATTTCCCCCCCCCTTCCTGATAGGCCTTTGTGTTACGGCGCTGCGTTACTTTAACTGACAATTACGCGATCATGCAACACTGCACCCAAATTAAATTTATGTCCTTTTTTCCCAAGAATATAGCGTTCTTTCATTGGTAATTGATTGCCTGTGCGGTTTTTATTTTTTGCGCTATAAACAAAAAAAGACTGACAATTTTGAGAAAAAAACAGTATTTTTGACTTTTTGCTATTGAACACGTCTAGTAAATTTAAAAAATCAAATCTCGTCATAAATTTAGGCCAAAATGTATTCTGCTACATGTCTTCGCTAATAAAAATCCCAATACGTGTAAATTAATTGGTTTACGTGAAAGTTATAGCGTCTACAAATGGCGGTATATATACTGTAATTTTTTTTTTATTTACTAGTAATGGCGGCGATCAATGACTTATTGTGAGACTGCAGCGGGCATTCTGACACTGGGTGGGAACTGACTGTCACTGACATTCCCAGTGACACCAGTACAGTGATCAGTGCTAAGTGTACCTCAATGACTTACCCTCTGAGCCTTCTGCTTTGTAGGCTCTGTCTGATGTTGAGTCTCAAAAATCCTTGCTGGATGATATTATCCCTGAGGAGTTGCAGGGACAGGCTTAAAGAAACCATTTTGGCTCTTGTTGATGTGGCGCGTGCCAGTTTAAAAATGGAAGAGAAGCCTGTAGCTGTTGTCTATTATGATCCCTTAGAGGTCCTAAAGTGCTAAAACTTCCGATCAGGGGCGGACTGACAACACATGGGGCCCCCGGGCAATAGGGGATCATGGGGCCCCTGTGTCCGTGCCCAAACTCAAAAAAGCCTATGAAAAAGGTACCAGGGGCATCTCATGGGGCCCCCTACTGACCCCGGGCCC
Source organism: Staurois parvus (assembly GCF_062004578.1). Taxonomy (NCBI): domain Eukaryota; kingdom Metazoa; phylum Chordata; class Amphibia; order Anura; family Ranidae; genus Staurois; species Staurois parvus. Next base: position 21,096,793 of record NW_028317947.1, read on the forward strand.
TCAGGCAGTGCCCGAGTTTCCAAATGGTCAGTCCACCCCTGCTTTCGATGCGTTCACTAATCCCCGTTGCCCTGTACAGAGACTGGAAGACTCTTAATATAATGTTCACATCTTCCAGTTATTTCACAGTCCAATACCCATTTGAGGAGTCCCATCACAAGAAGTGGACTGTTCCCAAGTAACTTTTGAACAACATTATCCACCTAACCAATGTTTTGGTTGCTACATTACTTTACCTACACTGCCTCTAATTGTATCATGTGACATCTTTTAAGTGACAAATTGGGAAATACTATGCCTGCCTGACTGAGATCTCCATTTTGGTTGTAAATTGAACACCTTTTACCTGCCTGTTGCTGCAAAAACATAAAGAATGTCTGAAAAAAAAAGAAGTGTGTTGTTCCCACTGTTGTTCAACAGCATCCCTTTCCTAAAGTGATTGTAACATTTTCAAATGTTTTAAATTAAAATAATCAACATGTCATACTTACCTGCTTTGTGCAATAGTTTTGTACAGAGCAGCCCCGATCCTCCTCTTCTGGGGTCCCCCACCAGTGCTCCTTACTCCTCCCTCTGCCTGACGAGTGCCCCCATAGGAAGCTGCTTCTTATGAGGGCACTCGTGCGTGCTCAGTCCCAATCCATTCTGTTTGCATCTATTCAGAAACACAGCCTGGCTCAGCCCCACCCCCTACTCTGTGCTCACAGGTTTTGAACAAGGAACTTCACGGCAGGATCGCCAGGGAAAATTTTGCTGAGAGCTGCAAATGTAAAAACATTGACTACAACTTTTGAAACCACTTTAATGTGTGATGCTCTATGAGTTTTTAGTGCTTTGGTTTACATCTACTTTAATCCGTTGTTACTAGGTTACCTCCAGGGGCGGACTGACCATTCAAGCACTCAGGCACTACTCGAGGGCCCGGGGTCAGTAGGGGGCCCCATGAGATGCCCCTAGGCTTTTTTAGGTGTGGTTTGAATGTGGGCGAGGACACAGGGGCCCTATGATCCCCTATTGCCCGGGGGCCCCTTGAGTTGTCAGTCCACCCCTGGTTACCTCATATGCTGCATAGTAACTTCAGTTGGAATTCAAGTCCAAGTCTTCAAACAATGATACCCTATGAATGTATATTTAGTTATATTTCTGGTTGGAGTGAGCGGAGCTGCTGAGGCAATAACTTAGATGTCATCATTGCTCTGAACATTGATGATGTATCACTCTACAGTGCCTGCAGCTGCAGAGGTCAGTGAGGGATGTTCGTGAAGCTCATGTAATGCTCAATAAGAAAATGTAGATGCTCGAGTGTCCATAGCCTGGCAGCAGATTCAATGTAAGCACACAAATTTAACCCCCTGGGAGACATACAAATCTGTTTAGTGATTTAAAGCGAACTTCCTCCTCCCCACCCTCCTCTTTACCTTTTGGCACATATTTTTTTAGGGGGAGGGAGCAGGTACCTTGTTTTGAAAGGCAATCGCTCTCACTTCCACTTGGATCACCTAGGTGATTAGAGCGAAAGTTCTACTCCCCCCTCCCTGCATCCTTTTGGGACACGTCACACGTCCCAGAAGGCTTCAGGACTATTCATCAAGCGTAGCACGGCTCACGCATGTGCAGTGTGCAGCTGGCTGTGAAGCCGCATAGAGTCACAGCCGGCTGTCAACACTTATGTTGCCAGCACCGGGGACCAGAGACTGGTGAAGAAACCTACTCGAGTGAGCACGGTTCTGGATCCTTGGGCAGGTGAGTGTCTGTTTGTAAAAAGTCAGTATGTGGGTGGGGTCTAGCTTCACCTGTGCACATGGGGGGTACCTTTGATGCTGAGCGTGCTCATCAATGCCTGGGACCAGGCGGAGACTGCAGCCATGTGAAAACCTGACATTAAGGCAGTTGCCCGACTCAGAGGCAGCAGCAGATGCTGATTCCCTTGAAGGTGTTGCTCTTACGGTGGGTTCTCTTGACACGGACTCGACCCTAGATGCTGAAGAAGACTTTTTTTTTTTACTTTTTTCTGACCTCCGGAGCATGTTCTCTCAGGCATGCTGTGCGAGGGACCTGGAGAACCATAACAGTATGCAGTCCTGACGTACTCATCATCAGCCCTGGGACCAGGTGGAGACTGTGGCCATGTGAAAAAATCTAACGTTAAGTCAGTTCCCCAACTCAGAGATGAACCCATACTGTGTACAGTAAAATTCACAAAATTCACACACACTGTGCCTTTCATACTGTTTTCATTAGGAGGGACAAGCTGAGCCTGTGCCCACTCCACCAGTCCAGCGTACCTTTGTTGCCTTACTCCCAGTAACAGAATGGGGTCCTGCTGAGCACTTAGTGAGGACCTCATGTGTGCTCTCGGTTAACGTCTTAGCTTCCCATACTTTGTGGCCAGGTCATGGACCTCCATAAAGCGAGTCTGCCCCAGGGGCAGACTGAAAACTCATGGGGCCCCCGGGCAATAGGGGATCATGGGGCCCCTGTGTCCTTGCCCAAACTCAAAAAAGCCTATGAAAAAGGTACCAGGGGCATCTCATGGGGCCTCCTACTGACCCTGGGCCCCCGGGCAGTGCCCGAGTTTCCAAATGGTCAGTCCGCCCCTGGTCTGCCCTTTCCTGCCCCTAGTCCCCTTAGCCGCTAACCTACTAAGCAGTTCTCCACCTGCTTACAAGCATCTACAGTTTTTTTAGCTGATTTTTAATTTTGGCAGAGTAGACGGAAGAACCTCTTGAACAGAAATATACGATTTGCTATTGCTGTTTGGTTTATAAAGGTGCAAGCTTCAGGGCTGGCTTCAGTACATATGTGGCCACCTACCTGAAACACCCTTTCATCCAGTGAAGGGTCGGCACACCTGATACGCACATACTTGTTGTGGGACAGTGACTCACTAGGTAGGACAGCCTTGGAGTCTGCATGTTTACCAACTCAGCAATGCAGCTCCCGTTTTTTTTATTTTTTCACTAGACATGTTGCCTTTCTCATTCAATTAATTCATTGGAATATTTAGGCATTCGAATACAAAAAATACTGAACAGATAGTTTAGATGCCAGTTATCATAACAAATGCCTGGGGTAATACAACAATCATTATGTTTTCTGTGCGTCAGTCTTAAAATGCCTTAATTGTTGTCTAACAGACATCGGGTTCCAATTATTGTATGGATTTATTTCATGCTTTGATCAAAGAAGGATAATTTCAAGAGAACATTAGAACAATATAAAAAATATCAAACAAGGAAGGTAGAAAGAGAGGAAGAATGGGAGGGTGGGGAGGGTTAAGCTTTCTGCGGAGTCCCCCCCACGCAGATCACCAAACGTGGAAGACTGAAAATATGCCCGAGGTAAGTTGGGTCAAGATGTGGGGATGTGGGGGTACGAAGTGGTCCACCCACAGTTGCCACACTTTTGTGTATTTCAGGACCCTATCTGTTAGGCTTAGGTATTCCTATTTTGGCTTCTGTATGCCAACGCGGCTAAACTGACGTTTTTTAACCTACAGTTTCCAGCAGTCCGTTTCCATCGTCCAGAAGAGTTTTCCAAACACCCCGTGTACATGAACCCTTATTGTGTTGGACTTTTGGGCCTTTACAATTGTTTAAGAGCTGTGGTAACCTGTAATGACTGTTTGACTTGGGCTGATCTAAGGTCCAATGGGCACCTGTTACTATCAACAGATTCCGGCTGACAGTGGCTGAGAAGAGCATGAATAGGATCTGAAGCACTTCTATCCAGAATCATTTAGCGATTGGGAAGGACTACCATATGTACAGGTGGTACTAATCCTCCACATCCCCGAAAGCATGTCACTGGGTCGTGTAGGACAAATTGTGAGATTCTGGCAGGACTCAAGACCAACAAGTCAGTTTATAATAATCATTTGAACTTGTAATTTGTTTCTAATACTATTATGTTTTGTGAGGCAGATTCTATTACCATCCAAATCTCATACCAGTCATCAACATCGAGAGTGACGCCGAGCTCCTTACCCATTGGATTGTGACAGATTACCTTTATTATTTCAGGATCCTATACAAACTGAAATATCAATTTTTGGTCAACTGTCCCTTTAATACCAGCTCTAAGTTATACATTGACATTCGGGGATTTATATAGTAAAGCTGAAGAGTGCAAAATCAGGATTCTAACCTCCGCTTATTCAATTAGGCTTTGGCAATAAAACTTGGAAGCTGATTGGTATCTATGCAGAAGTGCACCTGATTTTGTGCTCTCCAGCTTTAGTAAATAACGCCCTGTGTATGCATAACTGGATACCTGGGTTTACAAACGCCTCGGTTAACGTAATTTTCGGTTTACGAATGAAAATCCATTGAAAATAATGCCTCAGTTTACAAATTTTTTTGCAATACGAACGGACTAGTTGGTTCTCAGTGCATTTACGAATTGTTTTTTTAATCATGTCCCTGCACAGTACTATGCCTTTATAAAGAGTTTTGAACACAAGACTTTTTTTTTTCGCTTTTTTCTGACCTCCGGAACGGATTAATTGATTAAAAAACAATTTGTAAATGCATTGAAAACCAATTAATTTGTTCCGGAGGTCAGAAAAAAAGCCAAAAAAGTCTTATCTGTTCAGAACTCTTTATAAAGTGCACTTTAAAGGCATAAATACTGTACAGGGACATGATTAAAAAACAATTTGTAAATGCATTGAAAACCATGTGCCTGTACAGTATTTATGCCTTTAAAGTGCACTTTATAAAGAGTTCTGAACAGATAAGACTTTTTTGGCTTTTTTTCTGACCTCCGGAACGGATTAATTGGTTTTCAAGGCATTTACAAATTGTTTTTTAATCATGTCCCTGTACAGTATTTATGCCTTTAAAGTGCACTTTATAAAGAGTTTTGAACATATAAAAGACTTTTTTTTTTTTTTTTACTTTTTTTCTGACCTCAGGAACGGATTAATTGGTTTTCAATGCATTCCTATGGGAAACAGCGTTTTGGTTTACGAATTTTTCGCAATCCGAAAAGTCCCGCAGAACAAATTAAATTCGTAAACCGAGGTGCGCCTGTATTTTCATTGCGATAAAGTGATGATATTGTAACTGTACTATCTGCCCTCATGTTGTAAAGCGCTGTGCAAACTGTTGTCCCTATATAAATCCTGTAACATTCTACTTAGCAGGCTCTCTATAAGTAGGAGCAGGCATACTAGTCTGACAGGTTTGGGGTGAGTGAGTAAGACTGGATTTTTTGGCCCATAGAAAGTAAGTCCTTCGAGCTAAAGTGGTCAAGGCGTTTGTCTGCTGAGCGTATAAGCATGTACTCCCATAGACTGATAAACAACCACAAATATGTGTGCTTGTGATAGAAAAAGAAATAATTTAAAGGTCTGATTTTGTAAAATATTGGTGGTCAGCTTTACAACTTCATGCAGTGAGAATAGTGTATGGATTGCTGCCAGTTTTATGGGAGGGGGGCTGCACTGTGCACTCCACAGCCTTCCTTCATTTCTGTAAACAGGCATTTAGGCAGCCTGAAAATCTGATTACCTTTACCTCAGATGACCTCAGGGCCAAACAATTGTCTCATCCTCACACAAACAAGTATTTGTCCAGACAGATCAAGAAAACAAAACAGATCAAGAACATCAATCATACTAACACATGTAATGCCAGGAAGCTGCCAGCAGAGGGAGACATTGTTCATTTATTGGCTTTACTGCAAATGTTACCTAATTTCATAGCCAGAGGGTTTCATTTTCTCCTATTGTCAGAAAATACTGACAGGCATATCGGTCGGGAATTCTACATTACAGGCACCACGGAATTATTCTTTATCAAAGCAGAAATGATACAACATTTGCCAGATACATATGCCCATTTGTGTACGTAATTGACATAAAAAAATTATTTGTTCACATTTATTCACCAACACATTCTTTTAACTTTGCCAAGTGTAATTACTTATTATTCCTCTTCGAATTACTTTCCCATCAACTTCTGCATAACAGCTGAAGTTTCATATCGGGCTGACGGGGTGCTGGTCTTTGACTGCTGGAGAAGTGGGAAGAGAGGAGCAAAGCAGGGGAGCCTAATGTAGATACTATAAGCCGTCTGTTGGTGTCATATCATGTGTACTGGTGTCAGTGGGGTATTTAGGTTTTGTGCTGCCCTAGGCAACACAAAAATCAGATGTCAGAGAGAGCGCCTCACACCGACCAACACCAGACACACACACCCCTCCCCCCGTGGAGAGAGCCTGACAGTGACCAACAACACCCCTGCCCCATGGAGAGAGCCTGACAGTGACCAACAACCCATCTCCCCTCCCCCACCCAAGAGGGCCTTCCACTAACATTCACCCCCCCCCCCTTTCCGTGACAGCAGAGAGAAAATACTCACCTTCACAGCTCTGGACATCCCTGGAAACGACAGTTGGGCTCTGCATACACCATCAAGCAACCCTCAGTTTCTCTTGGATCCCACATGGTCCCCATGCTGCATATGTCCCTTCTTCAAGGGGCAGTGCTGCCCCCCCTAAAAAATGCCGCCCTAGGTAAATGCCTTTTCTGTCTTGTGGTAAATATGCCCCTGATTGGCGTCCAGAGGTGAAGACCACACCAAAATATCCAGCACAATTCAGACATGTCAAGAAGGAAATAAAGGCCATACACTTGTAGATTTTTGGCCAAGAATATTCCTAAGCATAGTCGTACGAACATTCTTTGCACATTAGATGAATGTCTGAATGTCGTTCGAAAATTGTCTTTTGCTTTTAACATTCCATTTTAAAATGAATGTGATTTCTGAACAATAACTACATACTGTGCACTGGCCAAATCTTTCGTTTGATTGAGAAAAGTTTTCCTTCCTGACCCTTTGAATTTTTCTTTCACTGCTGTCAAAACAAGCATCTATTTGACCCCACTAGCAATTAGAAAATCAAACGAATATTCTTGGACAAAAATCTACACATGTATGGCCAGCCTAGTCTCAATCTTGAAGGTAAAGAAAACCTATTGCATTTACTCTAGCATGTATGAGTCAGGGGCGGACTGACAACTCATGGGGCCCCCGGGCAATAGGGGATCATGGGGCCCCTGTGTCCTTGCCCAAATTCAAAAAAGCCTATGAAAAAGGTACCAGGGGCATCTCTTGGGCCTCCTACTGACCACGGGCCCTCAGGCAGTGCCCCAGTTTTCAAATGGTCAGTCCGCCCCTAGTATGAGTGGTTTTGAGAAATTAAATCCTCCAACCTGAGATGTATAGGTGAAGGATTTAGCTGCACATGTACACAGTGGCCATGATAACAGTTTAAAACTAATTTATTTTGTTTCCCTTTTGACTGGAGGGTCAGAGGTGTTATTACTACAGCAGAGACATTGCTGAGCAATGCTGCCTTATGCAGGCCATACACGGGTCAAATTCCAAATGAATTTTCTTTAGAAAATTGGAGATTTTGGTCATTTTGTAATCTGATGGTGCCACCATTGATTTCGAAATTCGACCAACCAAGCCTTCAATTTCACATGTTGCTACAGAAAAGAATTTTCATGGACAAGAATTTTCTTTTCTTTCCAGGTCACAGCTCACGCTCATCTCTTTTTTTTTTTTTATTCCATTTCTTGCACAATTCTCCCATCATTGATTAGAAATTCGTTCTTTTTTCAAAAGATTTCCAACATGCCTGACCACTCAAATTTTATGGTCGCTCTAAAATCAACCGTTGCTGTGGCCCACTAATGGTGCGAAATTCTAAAAAAAAAGATTTTTGAAAGCAAATTATTTCGGAATTCGACCTGCGTATGGCCGGCTTTAGGATTGTGCACAGTTTGTCCCAGGCATGAAAACGACAACTACGCTCAGCAACTGAATTTCCTGTAGTGACAAGTTTACTATTTTGACACAAGAGGGCAGTGTGAGCAAAGATATTGTGATTACTAGTCAGCAGACATTGGATTCCATGATACTATGCTGGAAGTGTGCATCTACATAGCATTTGTCATCTCTCATCTGTAGACCATTGCTGTTCAAGGGATCTATGGGATAATGGTGTGCATGTGTTTCTTCGCATGTCTTTCATCTTGAGGAAAATACAGCACACCTTTTATAAGAAACAAAATCTTACGGGTGTGCTTAGTAGAAGGTCCATAAACGCATAAAATTCAAATGATTAACATTGACGTACAAAGCTGTTCATAATACTGCCCCAAACTACATCACCGACCTGATATCCATCTACCACCCAAAACGCACTCTCCGCTCCTCACAAAACCTCCTACTCTCCAGTTCCCTGGTCTCCTCCTTCCATGCCCGTCTCCAGGACTTCTCCAGGGCTTCCCCCATCCTCTGGAACTCACTACCCCAATCCATCAGACTATCACCTACTCTCCTCACCTTTAGACGCACCCTGAAAACCCATCTCTTCAGAGAAGCTTACCCCGCCCTCACCTAATTGCCGATCTCCTCCACTCTTCCCACCACTCCATCCCCCACAGCTATTTCCTCCTGTACCACTCTCCCCTCCCTCCTAGATTGTAAGCTCCAAGGAGCAGGGCCCTCGAACCCCTCGTGTATTGTATTGTTACTGTACTGTCTTATGTACTGTCTCCCATTACAATGTACAGCGCTGAGCAAACTGTTGGTACTATATAAATACTGTATAATAATAATAAATATTTGCAGGAGCCATTGGCTCTCACTGCTGTCAATCACAGCCCAGTGAGGAGAGGGAGGTGCCAAGACGCGCTTTGTGTATCAATGAACACACAGAGGCAGGGCTCAGGAGTGAGCACACACAAGTGCCCCCAGAGCAAGCCGCTTGCTCTGGACACACTCTGCAAGGGAGAGGAGCCAGGAGCGTTGGGGGACCCAAGAAGAGGATTGGAGCTGCTTTGTGCAAAACCATTGCACAGAGCTGGTAAGTATGACATGTTTATTATTTAAAAAAAAATAAAACCTAAGCTTTACAATCACTTTAAAGTCAGGGGGACAATCAAAAACCCTTAGAGGGTGGCAAGGCCTGTGCAAGCCTCAGAACAGCCAAGAACCTGAGATCCTTCACTTGCTAGTGCACTGCTAGCAAGCCACTCTCCCAAGGTTCTTTGTATATTAGCACACAACTTTTTCTACATTCTAGCATTTTTGCCACTAGCATCAGCGTGATAGTATTGTTGCCTTAATAGCCCACATAGAAGAAATATATATTTGAAATATATTTTAAAAATACTCTTCCCAAATATATTGGCATATATTTGAAATGCTACAAATTTGGCCTTATTCAATATATTTCAAAATATATTTATTTTATATATATATATATATATATATTCATACTGCATGTTGAAATGTGTTTTTATTACAAAATATATGAAAAATATTTTTAAAAATACACTTCAAATATACTGTATGTCTTTAAAAATACAAAGCTACATTTGTGGAATGCATTTACAATATATGTAAAAATATATGTTAAAATGACTTTTTTATATGTTAAAATCTGAAGAATATATTTAAAAAAAAAATAAATCATTCCCCCGCAGTTATCACCTTTTGTATCACCTCCCCCTTCCTTTAGATTGTAAGCTCCACCAGTAGGACCCTCCTATTCCTTCTGTACTGAAATGTATTGTAATTGTACTGTCTCCCTTATATTGTAAAGTGCTGCGCAAACTGTTGGCGTTCTATAAATTCTGTATAATAATAAAAATAATAATGCATTTCAACATGCAGTATATATACAGTGAAGGAAATAAGTATTTGATCCCCTGCTGAGTTTGAATATTTGCCCACTCACATTTGTGAATGATTGCACCAACTGTTGTCACCTTCGCACCAAGCTGCTTGGCCTTAGTTTGGTAGCCCAGTCCAGCCTTGTGTAGGTATACAATCTTTTTCCTGACCTCCTTGGACAGCTCTTTGGTCTTTTCCATGGTGGAAAGTTTGGAATTTGATTGTTTGATTGCTCCCGTGGAAAGGTGTCTTTTATACAGGAAACAAAATGAGATTAGCAGCACTCCCTTCAAGAGACTGCTTCTAATCTCAGCTTGTTACCTGTATGAAAGACACCTGGTAGCCAGAAAACCTGCTGAATGATCGGGGATCAAATACTTATTTCCCTCATGAACATGCAAATCAGTGCATCATTTGTTAGACATGCATTTCTTTTGAATTTATTGTTGCTATTCTGTCTCTCAGTGTTACAATACACCTACCATTCGATTTTCAGACTGATCATTTCTTTGTGAGTGGGAAAACATTCAACATCAGCAGGGGATCAAATACTTATTTGCGTGTGTGTGTATATATATGTGTGTGTGTGTGTGTGTGTATATATATATGTGTGTGTGTGTGTATATATATATGTGTGTGTGTGTATATATATGTGTGTGTGTGTGTGTATATATACAGTGTATATGTGTGTGTGTATATATATACAGTGTATATATATGTGTGTGTGTATATATATATGTGTGTGTGTGTGTATATATGTGTGTGTATATATGTGTGTGTGTGTATATATATATACAGTGTATATGTGTGTGTGTGTGTATATATATATACAGTGTATATGTGTGTGTGTGTTTATATATATGTGTGTGTTTATATATATGTGTGTGTGTGTGTGTGTGTGTGTGTGTGTGTGTGTGTGTATATATACAGTTGCAAGAAAAAGTATGTGAACCCCTTGGGATTACGTGGAGTTTTGCATGAATTGGGCATAAAATGTGCTCTGAACATCATCT
>NW_028317947.1:21112500-21122500 GCF_062004578.1 Staurois parvus
AGAAGAGGAACACTATTTGATGGTGCAGCAGAAGAGGAACACTATTGATTGTGCAGCAGAAGAGGAACACTATTTGATGGTGCAGCAGAAGAGGAACACTATTGATTGTGCAGCAGAAGAGGAACACTATTGATTGTGCAGCAGAAGAGGAACACTATTTGATGGTGCAGCAGAAGAGGAACACTATTGATGGTGCAGCAGAAGAGGAACACTATTTGATGGTGCAGCAGAAGAGGAACACTATTTGATGGTGCAGCAGAAGAGGAACACTATTGATTGTGCAGCAGAAGAGGAACACTATTGATTGTGCAGCAGAAGAGGAACACTATTGATTGTGCAGCAGAAGAGGAACACTATTTGATGGTGCAGCAGAAGAGGAACACTATTTGATGGTGCAGCAGAAGAGGAACACTATTTGATGGTGCAGCAGAAGAGGAACACTATTGATGGTGCAGCAGAAGAGGAACACTATTTGATGGTGCAGCAGAAGAGGAACACTATTTGACGGTGCAGCAGAAGAGGAACACTATTTGACGGTGCAGCAGAAGAGGAACACTATTTGATGGTGCAGCAGAAGAGGAACCCTTTTTAATAGATCAGCAGAAGAGGAACACTATTTGAAGCCATCTCCATATCCATTCACTTTCTTGATGTTCCAGATCACCTGTAGTGCTAACAGTCGTTTTTTTTTTTTTTGTATATATGTGTGCAAACTGAGCTGTGCCTGCGCTGCTCAGAGTATATTCTAAGGAAGACTGTTAGGCAGGTAGGTTGGAAGCAGGGGTGGACTGACCATTAGAGCCCGAGGGCCCAGGGTCAGTAGGGGGCCCCATGAAATGCCCCTGGTATCTTTTTTAGGCTTTTTTAGGTGTGCTTTTAGTGTGGTCAAGGACACAGAGGCCCCATGATCCCCTGTTGCTCGGGGGCTCCATGAGTTGTCAGTCCTCCCCTGGTTGGGATACATAGTATCTTTCTTTTCCCATGAAGAGCCTGCCTGTTTACAGTTTTTTGAATTGGAGACTTTAGTTTCTCCTTAAGACCACACATTACTGTGCGTTGACATGCGTTACATTAAGGTTGCTATTTGAATACGATGTTAAAGGGCCTCCATGTATGAAGTACAGCACCTGCACTATTCCTGGCAATACAATACACCACGACACCGAGAATTCACATTTGTGCTTGGGGGTGCTATAGTGCAGGTGTAGGTGTGCCTTGGGGTGGCATTACATACTGTGCTACAGTCTATGGCAGTAATGTGCAATAAACCACAGGTGCAAGCAGGGGCGGACTGACCATTCGAGCACTCTGGCACTGCCCGAGGGCCCAGGGTCAGTAGGGGGCCCCACGAGATGCCCCTGGTACCTTTTTATAGGCTTTTTTTGGGTGTGCTTTGAGTGTGGGCAAGGACACAGGGGCCCCATGATCCCCTATTGCCCGGGGCGCCCCATGAGTTGTCAGTCTGCCCCTGGGTGCAAGTTACCACACCGCATAGATGTGAATCTAGCTATAGAGGGGTTTACTACTTTGGGCAGAGATTTCAGTAGTCTAGCTGACAATGCATTCATATGGGGTGGCACAATGGCTTAGTGGTTAGCACGTCTGCCTTGCAGTAAATGGGTCATGGGTTCGATTCCCGACTATGGTACCTCCTGCATGGAGTACCTCCTGTGCTTGTGTGGGTTTCCTCCGGGTGCTCCGGTTTCCTCCCACGCTCCAAAGACATGCTGGTAGGTGAATTGATTCCTGTCCAAATTGGTCCTAGTATGTGTATGTATGAATGTGAGTTAGGGATCTTAGATTGTACACCCCTTGAGGGTTAGGGGCTGATGTGAATGTACAAATATATATGTAAAGCGCTGAGCAAATTGACAGCACTATATAAGTACCTGAAATAAATAAATATGCTGTTCTTAACAGGATCTAGCCATCTTATTTAGACATTGTCAAGTGTCACCATCCACTTCCTGGGCTGAGATGTCAGCTCAGAGATGACAGTTGTGTAAATCCTGTTGCCTGTGCAGTTCTTGGCTGTGTTCACAATTGTCTGACACAATTCAGCCACCGCTGCAACCTCTCACCTTGTAACTTGCCACAATTTATTGTTGCAGTCTGATCACTGGAGGAAATCACCTCATGTCAGCCTAGCCAAAGTCACTTGCCTTAACCTCTTATACACTGTTCTGTAAAAAAAGTTTTGTTTTCATGTTGAATTGATGGAAAATGGAAGTCCCAGCTGCACTCCAAATGGAATAGTAAGGGTGCTGCAGTGATGAGATAGATGGCTTTTCAACTGTAAAAAATATGTAAACCCAAAATTTCATCTTCCTGATGTGTACCTGCTGTACCATGCATTTGTATGAAAAAGTATCGCCTCCCCTCTGTATTGCTTCCTTTGTTTGAAATCCCTGGCGTTCCTGGCAGTCACTCCCTCTACTTTCCTATTAAAAATTGACTACACTAGGCATGGGAACACAGCGTGGTCAGTTCTCTAGCTGCTCTCTTCCAATAGTCAGACTTGTCCTGACCGGGGGGGTGTGCGCGTGTGTGTGTAGGGGGGGAGCCCCTACACACACATGCGCACACACACACACACGTGCACACTGCCATTCACTGGGAAGATCAGTGTAATGCTGTTTCTCCTCCCCAAGCTCTTGTGCACCCAAGAACAGAGGGTATGTGATCACTTATAAAAAAGAGGGAAGAAAAAGTGTTTATAATGTTTGTTTTTATATGTATACACAAATGTTTTTCCTTTCATTTCTAATTTACACTGAATGAGTTGTTTGACAAGGTAAGGGTTGACATATACTTTAAGCAATAGCTCCAATACATTCAAATGTTTCCCTATCTGATTTGATTATAAAGACACTAGTAGAGGTGCCGTGTAACGTTTTGGGGCCACGCAGGGTCCCCTCTGTCAGGCAGTTGACTTGTTCAGTGAACATATTTCTGCTTACTTCCTGTCCCGGGGTCAGAGGGGCAGGCTGCTGTAACCTTTTGGGGCCACGCAGGGTCCCCTCTGTCAGGCAGTTGACTTGTTTTCAGTGAACATATTTCTGCTTACTTCCTGTCCCGGGCTCCGGCCGCTGTAACCTTTTGGGGCCACGCAGGGTCCCCTCTGTCAGGCAGTTGACTTGTTCAGTGAACATATTTCTGCTTACTTCCTGTCCCGGGGTCAGAGGGGCAGGCCGCTGTAACCTTTTGGGGACACGCAAGGTCCCCCCTGTCAGGCAGTTGACTTGTTCAGTGAATATATTTCTACTTACTTCCTGTCCCGGGGTCAGGGGGGCAGGAGAGGAATTCTCCCCAATGGGTGCACAGATGACAATATAATCCTGGTGAGTTCTAAGCCTTTCCTGTTCCCTCCAAAACATTGGAGAAAAAAAGACATCGAAAGGTTTGTATGGATTGGGCTTCTGTAGCCTGGGCACTACGTAGTTGTGACCCTCCCTATGGCACAGAAACAAGAATAAAATACACAAAATACGTGGCAGGTCATCATGCTTTCCAGGTTATACATGAGTCCGGTTGGAACATTCTGATGTGACATTTTGATAGCAGAACTGTAGTAGTTTTGTGAGATGTAAACCATCTATGGTACATTGGATGGCAGAGACTGTACAGTGTGACAATGTGATCAGTGGGACCCAGTGACTGCATTTAGTAAACAATTGTGTGAAAGCTCATACAAAGACCAGGAAAGATTACGTGTGATTGGCTGCTCTAGGTTGCAGCATTTATTTCTCATTACTGTTGCTCTTTGCACTGACTTTAGCCTGAAAGATGTGACAGAGTGAGATTTGGAGACATGAAAGGGCATAGAGGAGAGATAAGTAGGAGGCTGGATAAAGAAGTATTGTTGGAGAGGGAGGGGGCACTTTGATTGACTGCTCCCTGTAGGGAGGATTCTCTTACCTTGTCTCATGGTTCTGGGATTGGTTGTCTGGTGACATCTAGCTTCCCTCTCCTTGTCATGATCAGCAGGCAGGGTATAAAGTAGCCAAAACCTTCTGTCCCCCCAAAATAGACACTCAGCAAGAGGAAAAAACCGAGCTTCTCATGGGATGCCCCCTACTTCTCCAGCAAGGTCTCCTGACTCTTCCAACGCTCACCGCTCTCCCCCCATGGGCAGGCTCCACTTTCTGCACTTCCTGTGGTTTTTCGCTGCTACCCCCGTCTTGGCTGGTTACCCTATTTGGTGGTAAGAGATCACTGACTGCTTCTATTGATTCGCCTTCTGCAGGGGTCCTTATGACTTCTCAAGGGTCTTTCTCCTTGCTGTAATAAATTCACAATAACTGTTTTATGTTTGAACACAGAACAATATATGTGAATCAAAATGTGAATAGTTCAGGATTTTACACTTGGGAGAACTTTAGACATAAAGGCTCCCGTTTGGCACTTGTGTTTGCAGGCCCTTGGGGTGCGTTGGCAATAAATGTACACACTTTAGGCTAGGTTAAAAGGCGACACACATTGGTGGGTACTGGTAAACAGAGATGTTGTATCTAAATGCTGACATTAATACTGATCTCCAACCAGAGAGGAATTTTATGATTGTTTGTTGTACATCTTTGTTCATTTGTTAGCAGTTTGTCCCATCATGCTATTGTGGGGGTTTTATTTCTACATATAACTCAATCGGCATCCTACATACCCACAGACCTGAGAGTTGTAAGAACAGGCAGAAACTGTCACTTCTCAGAATAGACCGTGGCTGTATAGAAACAGAAAATGTCTTTTCATTCAAACATGCAATGGCAGTTCTCCAATTCTTAATAATAAAATGTCTGCTGTAATGTATTTTCTGCTTTTGATCGTGCTCATTTGTTGACTGTGCACATTAAACGTGCAAAATGGGAATGAAACATCCCCGCTGTACCCCTTGCTCCCCCTTTCTGGCAATGATAGCTTGTCCCAGCCCCTGTCACTTTTGGTGGACAGCTTGGTCTGCATTTAAATGTAAGGAAGTAATAGTAGTAATGCATATCAGACTGTGTTTTTTAATGTAATAATGTCCTTTAATATTCATGCAGGAATTAAACATCCCTGCTGTACCCCTGCCTCCTCCTTCCTGGCAATGATAGCTTGTCCCAGCCCCTGTCACTTTTGGTGGACAGCTTGGTCTGTATTTAAATGTAAGGA
This sequence comes from Staurois parvus, assembly GCF_062004578.1. NCBI lineage: Eukaryota > Metazoa > Chordata > Amphibia > Anura > Ranidae > Staurois > Staurois parvus. Next base: position 21,117,649 of record NW_028317947.1, read on the forward strand.
AGTAATAGTAGTAATACATATCAGACTGTGTTTTTAATGTAATAATGTCCTTTAATATTCATGCAGGAATTAAACATCCCTGCTGTACCTCTGCCTCTCCCTTTCTGGCAATGATAGCTTGTCCCAGCCCCTGTCACTTTTGGTGGACAGCTTGGTCTGCATTTAAATGTAAGGAAGTAATAGTAGTAATACATATCAGACTATATTTTTTAATGTAATAATGTCCTTTAATATTCATGCAGGAATTAAACATCCCCGCTGTACCCCTGCCTCCTCCTTCCTGGCAATGATAACTTGTCCCAGCCCGTCACTTTTGGTGGACAGCTTGGTCTGCATTTAAATGTAAGGAAGTAATAGTAGTAATACATATCAGACTATATTTATTTATGTAATATTGTCCTTTAGCATTCATGCAGGATCATATGTTAAAGGACACAGGGCTAATGTATGGTGCAGAGATGCAAAAGAACAAATAAAAAATATGCTAGCACATTGTCACTCTCAGTATCACTCTTCCCAGCCGGTACAGATACAACATGGATTAACAATTTAATAACAACTGTTGACAGCGTTACCAGTAATCACTGTCAAAAGTTATTCAATGTTACAGTATGTCAGAGGTTTCTTCTAGTCAAATCATCGTCTATTCAGAATTACAGCATCTGTTCCCAGGTGATTGTCTTCCTCTCTGTAGACACGTTTCAAAGCTAACAAACCAGAATAAGTAACCTTAAAGTGACAGTTATTTTCAGTTGAGTCCAATGAAATTTGAAAATTACTGTCACATGGCTGGAAATAGAATGTCAGTCTTTAACCGGTGTTAAAGCTTTGTGAATTGAGCCTTCTGTGATTTATAATCTGATGGAAATGTCTCAATGAATATTCATCCGGAAGCAGTAACTGTAGATTTTATTGTATTTTTTTTCTATTAATTTTATTTATGAAGATATATTCCTCCCTAGGTAGGGTTGCACAGATTTCACCAGCTGCCTGTTTGGGTGCAATGGAAAGCACCAGCTATCTTTGGAAGGTTTTTGACTCTAAACGGTAATATTTGCTTTTTCCACATTGGAATTGTGTCAATAGAGATGAGTTTGAGTATAAAATAAGTTCCGCAGATACCTGTAGGATGTATATTCTTGCATTGGAGTTGGAATGGTGTGGTTTACAAGCCCTTTATTAGTATGAAGGATTTTATCTAGTAGTGTATCATCATTTTCTTTGATTTTGTTACTTATCTCCTTACTTATAGACTATTTTCCATGCATGATCTTCTATAGGGCAATTCCATAATTGTGTGGCTTCAGTGATTTAAAAGGTCAGACCACCCAAAGTTTACATTTATAGATAAAGTTGATCCAGGGAATAGTCAATTGCCTCTCGGGGGATCAGGAAGGAATTTTTTCCCCTGCAGGAGCAAATTGGATTATACTTTGCTGGGGTTTTTGCCTTCCTCTGGATCAGCTGTGGGTGTAGGATTATAACTTTTTTTTTTAATGGTTGAACTGAATGGACTTTTGTCTTTTTTCAGCCACACTATGTAACTATGTAAAGCTGATATTTCAGTGTTTGGTAGATACTGGAGTATTGAACCACCTGATAGTTACTAATATCTCTAAGGGATTCAATTGGTGGGATGTCTATGCTGGAGATACGGGGTCAGCACACCTGCTGTGGTAATTATGAGGGATTCCCACTCTCCCCGTTGGGTGTTTTTATGTATTTGTTATATTATGGTGAATGCAATAGAGGAGGAGCTGAAATCCAAAAGATGGACGGGAACATCTACCACAGAATTCTCACCAGCTGCAGAGAGCTCACCACTTGATCGTGTGTAATATTCCCATTGGACGTTCCTGGAACTGGCAAGGAGTAAGTTGGGTGCTGTAGCAACTAGCAGCTATAAATTGGTGTCACCACAAGTTAAGGTATATATCGCCAGCACACCGTGGATCTTCACAATGAAATCCAAATGTTTAAAGCAATCATATCACAAAGGTGCAACATTTCGAGGGCCACCAGGACCCCTTCATTAGACACCATCTGAGACCCTGAGAGACATAAGAAGATTCATTAACCTGTCTGCTTCTATCCAAAGCTGAAGTCTCTGTGAATTGATCGTTTACATTTTAAATTGTCTCTGAAATCTAAATTAATTGCTGAGAATGTCCACATTGGCTGTTTTTACACATGTGGTGAACTCATTTCATTTATTTTTTGCTGTCTGCATGACTGTTCAGGAATATATACAGCACAGTGCATTTTCTAATTCTCCAAGTGTAAGCTCAGCCAAAGCATTTTCTATTTAGTTGTGGATAGAGTAGGAAAGGATTAGCATCCCTGCCAGGTGCTTACTGTTCTACCTCTGGAGAAACGTCCCCTCACTTCCTGTCTGTGACAACAGATTCACCAAACAGGAAGTGAAGGATAAAAATCAGACAAGGTTTCTAGTCTTCCCTTATTCTAATAAAAAAAAAAGTATTACTGCTTCTGTCTGTGCTAATGTTGCTGACAGAAAAAGGCTTCATCAGGACAGGAAGTGAGATGCCCTTTAAATGGAAAAACGGAAACCTTCTATAAGGATTTGGTAGACGTCCCCACAAATCTGACTTGTCATCAGTTTCTATAGTAGACTATATAACACGTACTGTATGTGTCGCCTTGCTTTAGAACATCAGTCATCCGTGTTGATTAATATGTTGTAAGTGCATAACCCAACACAGAATCGGCCAGTTTCCTAAATCGTTTAAAACCGGAAAGCCATGAAGAAAAATGGTAATTAAGAATCTGGTTGCTCTGGGCGACGTCGCCACTCTTCTCTTAAGTTGTGGAATGTTTCGCAAGTCAGAACAGATATTAATATCCCATGTGAAGATTTGATTGACTTACCATTGTTCTCTTTTGTAAAGAGTTCTTGCCATATGGATTAGGTAGCCATGGTTACTACATTGAAATAAAGTTGTGATGTGGTTTTTGTTTTTCTCACTGATATATTGAATATCTGGCCACTATTTGAGTCATTGTAGCACACTGGTCCATTTACATTTGTCTGCCCAAGGAAGATTACACTGGTACCCAGCTGGATGACCTGGAATAAGTTACCACTAGGTAATATCCGGGGCATCTTAATCTCTTGTATTGTTTGAGGATTAGGCTGTAGGATGAGCAGTATTGTCTGGTGTGGCTGTGTCTGGGTGAGCGGTAAGGAGGATATGGGGGTCTTAAGTCCTTTGTAATGAGGTCTCCCCGAGGAACAGAAGAGGAGACTCACTAATGCATGGAGTGTGTCCGGTTCCTAGAGATGTTTTATCTAGGCCAAACACAAATCCTCAAATGTATTTATTGCAAGGTTAGTCCTGGAACATCAATGTAAGAGTCTGCGGTGTAATTTGAAGAGGCATGAAAGGCCAAGGACATTGGGGAGCAGATCTGAATACGATATTATGAGAGCACTTGTAGGAGTTGATTATGGTCTAAGCCCTGAGTGTGAAGACTAAAACGTGACTGACAACCCCTTTATGAGTTTGTCTTCGTCTGAGCAGTCAGCATCCATATCACTTATGGGACCTATAACTGGGAAAGCTGTAAATGGAAATTGAGGATAATTGAGGCCAGATAAGGCATTGGTGAATTTACAAATTATCAATTAAATCTCAAATCATTGCACCTTGTGGACAATGGGGGCTATTGGGTAGGATTGCATTATGTGTAATGGCTAACTTTTGTTGTCTAAAGCTATTAATTCAACTCCAGTTCTACTGGAGACATTTATGTGCACTTCCTGTACAGGTGGTAGCAGGTTTTTGTAGCTGTCTGTGGTCCACTGAAGACAGAGATACCCTCACACTCCAAGATTTTTATTGCGTTGTACCAATCACCTCAATTCCCGCCCCTGAGGTTCTGTGGCTACCCAGACTCTGATTATAACCTTTCCCTGTTCTGCCCAAATTAATTTAATTTTCCCAAAAAATAAATAGTCTGAAAACACAACAAAAAAATCTGTGATATATTATTAATAATAATGAGACACTTATGAATAGCTGTTAATATATTTATTATTACTGTTTATGTTGTTTTTATAGGTCTCGGTTCAATGATATTGGAGCACTTGTATGAAACCAAAGATAACAGGGAACAGGTCTTAGATCAGTGTTATTGGAGTAATTGTTGGCGACCAGGTACAATAGGAATCATATTTAATTTCAATGTTACTGGAGCACTTGTGACCCGGAACAATGGGGAACAGGTCTCAGTTCAATTGGAAGACTTGTATGAGATCAAGGACCATGGAAAGCAGATCTCCATTCAGTGTATTGGAGTACTCGATGGGGTACAGGCATCAGTAAAATATTAATGGATCACTTGTATGAGTGGTTGTAATCTAAGATTTGACTGATTGGTAAAAAGCAAAGAAATGGCCTTCATGTGATTTTCAAGACAAGTTTCCATTTTTTACCATCACTACTGGACTCTCCTTCTGAAAATGCTATTTGACTAGCTGTCAGGAGTTAATAGCCTTACACAAGCATAAGGACTTCTGACATTCTTGATCTGTCACATGTTTGTGACCTAAAAAGTTAAGTCATCATGACAGCCAGGCAAACAATGTATTCAGAAAACGAGATCAACAATGCCTCCGCAGTAAGGATTGTGCTGTGCAGATACAGACTGCAGTGACAGTTCTGTAATGATTGATCAGTGAAGGTGTACATACACCCTATAGGCGCAGTTCTATTGACTCCTTACCTGTCTATTCCTTTGTCTACGCAGGTCTTTGGCATTGGGGCAGCAGTACAGTTCCCTCAGCTCACAGCCCATTCTCTGTGGATCCATACCAGGACTGGTACCCAAG